>NC_053124.1:26374407-26606907 GCF_010015445.1 Perca fluviatilis
AGTTACAGGAACTGCAGCCAGAGGAACTTAAAAATCCCCAAAATGGTCCAGTCGCAACACGAGAAAAAAAAGAGTTCTAGGAATTTTATTTTTCTAGGAACTGCAAAAATCGCTCCGGTCGGAAAGCGGCTATTGTGAAGAACTGTCCTTTTCATTATTGACATGTTAACTATAAATGTTGTTGTTGGGTCGGTTAAACTCCTAAAGCTTCATGTGATTTATTGCATATTTTGCATAAAAAAATGTAATCTGCAAAGTATCTGGTAATTACAGCCTTTGCTTGTACTCATTAATTCGGACAACAGAACATGGTATGATCACTGAAACATGATAAACAATAATATTGATTCTCTCCCAGACATAGTACCAATACATCACATTTGTGTTGAAGTACTGTAGTTGAGTCAAACAGTACTGTGACTGGTGTTTTTCACCACGGTGTATCTTTCTAACTCAGACCCACCAACAGCCACGCCAAAGAGGCACCGCAGTCGCACACGCACCCACGAGGCCCAGAGGCAGGAGGAGGTGGAGGTGGAGGAGGCCACAGACGCACCCGGGAGCCCTCCCCTGAAGAAGAGCCCTCCTTCATGGAAGAAGAAGAAGAGGAGGAGGAGGAGGAGGAGGAGGAGGAGGAGAGAGGCTATCACACGAACTACTCGCCCTCACCTCCTCAACACAAGCAGTACAGCCCTCCACAGCGAGGAGGCTACCAGTCGGACGAGTACGAGAGCCCTGAGCCTGACCTGGAACCAGAACCTGAGCCTGAGCCCGAGCCCAGTCCTCCTCCTCCTCGCAAAGAGGTCCGCCACACCAAACCAAACAAAGAACCCAACAAAAACCACCACCACGGCGACAAAAACAGGGACAGAGACGAGGAGCGGCGGCAACGCCATGCACAGATGAGTAGCGATCGAGGAGGAGGAGGAGGAAGGGAAGACGGTGAAGGGAAGAAACGCAGCGCAGACAGAGAGAGACAGCAGAGTCCAGTACTAAAGTCTGCGAAGCACAGCAAGAAGTCCACCACACATGAGAGTAAGAGGGAGGAGAAGAAGAAAGGAGGCGATGATGGTGAGTGTGTTTTGAACATACAGTTTGTGTTTGATGGGCGCCTGGGTAACTCACCTGGTAGAGCCCATTTACAGAGGCTCAGTTCTCGACGCCGCGGGTTCGATTCCGACCTGCGGCCCTTTGCTGCATGTCATTCCCCCTCTCTCTCCCCTTTCATGGGAGGAGAGCTATCCTGTTAAAAATAAAGGCCAAAAAATAAGTACAATCAGTTTGTGTTTGATGGAAGAGGCTCACTGTGACACCAGAGATACTTGGGTTACAGTGTTATCAAGATTATATCGCTTTAATAAAGAGCTGGAACAAGAAGATACAGAATATATTTATGATACTGTTAGACAGTGTAAAATAAGAATATTATAGCTACTTAAGAGAAAACAAAAATGGGGAAAACAGGGGTTAAGGCTGCACAAGTAGGGCTGCAGTAGTATACACCAGAAATGACTTTTATGGTTACAATATTGAAATCAGGACTGTTTATCTCTTTACCTTATACAGTAGGTTATCTTATTGAACTTGATTTCAAATTGCAAAAAATGCCTTTACTTTCATCTTTGGCTCAAAAAAACCCCTAAAAGAAACGACCTCAAATGTACAAAAACCTTAAATTTAAACAAGAATTTCATCCTGTTGTTTTGTAAACATTTATATTTTGGTAGGTATAGGTCATGAGATGGAGTGACTTCTTAAAACTAATGATCAATAAAACTGGACTCTATGATAATTATACCACAGCCAACAACAAATGTAAAGGATGTATTACTAATAAAGAAGGCAGTTACATTACACCTGCTCATGTTTGGAAAGCAGAGACTAGTTAATTAAATTAAAGCTATGAACACTTTGCACTTGTTTTGGTGCTCCATCCATGCTATTGTAAACACAAAGCGGACAATACAATTGCATTTCATAAACCTTTTAATCATTATACTGTAGAAGCCAAAAATAATAACCGTGTTTTTATTTGATGATTAGTTGTGCAGCTCTGTGCACCAGTTTCTGTTTCATCATTCATCATTCAGCAACATCCTGTAGAGATACAATCTATTTGTTAAGTAACTCTGCTGACAGGAAAGTAGTTTTAAGCCAAATTTAAATATTTTTTCAAGCATAAATGCCAAATATTTGCTGTCTGTTCTTAAATGTAAAGACTTTCTTCTTTCCTTTTCACATATTTTAGTTAATGTCTTTAATTTGTCAAACTATTTTTGAAGACGTCACTTGAAGAAGTCTGGGAACTTGTGATGGGCTTTTTTGCTATTTTATAGACTAAACAGTGAATCAATTAATAGAGAAAATAATTGGCACATTAACCGTGACTTGGAGCCCTAGTTTGACCCGGCCAACCAGCTATTTGGAAGGTTTCACCATTTCTTAGCTTCTGGTAGTTGTAAGTCACTTAGGACTTGGCTCTTATTTCCCACGATTCACTGCATCATCTAACTTTTCCATTTGCCCCCGTGTTTCCAGGGCGACCGCGGGTGCCGAAGGACTCTCCACCCAAAGAGGAGGAAGAGGACTTTGAGACTCCCACCATGTCCTTTGAGTCTTTCCTCACATATGACGCCCCAACGCCTGTCAAGAAGAAGAAGAAGCCATCGTCGTCATCCTCGTCACACAGTCGACCGCCTCACTCTTCTTCCTCCACGTCGTCCTCCCATCGTTCACGCACCCCTCCGCCTGCCCCCTCATCCTCCTCATCAAAAGGGAGCAAGGCTAACGGCACTCAGAGTACCAAGAGGCCACATTCAGGCTCCAGTTCGGCATCACAGGAAAAACGCAAGAAGGTAAGGACAGCAGCAGACATTATGAGAAGAACATCTTAGATTTACTTTTTGATTTTTTTCAGTATAATTTAAGTAGGGCTGTAACTAACAGTTATTTTCATTACCGATTTATCTTCCGGATTTATTTTTGGTCAATAAAATATCAGAAAAATTTGAAAAATGCCCATTATAACTTCTCACAGCTCAAGGTGATGTATTCATATTGCTTGTTTTATTCCACCAACAGTCCAAGCTAGCGAATATTTGGCATGTTTTTTTGAGAAATGAGGGAAAAGATTCATCGATTATCCAAATTGTTGCTGACTAATTTTCTGTTGATCGACTAGTTGAATAATCGAATAATTGTTGAAGCTCTAAATTTAAACCTGCCGTTTTTAAATGTTGAAAATCTGTTGAGATCTGGTTGTGTTTAAAGACTTTATTGACCCACTACTTCTCTTCAGTAATCAAAGATGTGCTTTTATTTTGTAAAAAGGTTTGTCTCCCAGCAGCAGTAGCTTATTCCACTGGCAAGATAATTCAGGGAAGAGCAGGAACCAGCAGATTTCAAAGGCTTTAACAAGTTTAGAGTCTCAAGTTTAACTAAAGCTTTCTTTTTGTGGTTTCTCTACAACTTGCAACAGTCTAATAACATAATTTGTCATTGGAAACTGGGAAACAGCTCACCTGGCTGTTGCTTCATATTGAACATATGAGAGTGGTATCAATGTTTTTATCTTTAACTGTCGCAAAAAGAAAGCTTATTTTTTAATTTGACTGCTTTTCTCTGCCTACCAACTTTTAATGTGCCTTGATTTATTATCTATTGTATATGAAACCTTTAGTTTGAGAAGTTGTAATCAGATCCTGCTTGTCAACGTTAATTTTTTATATTGTTTGCAGGGGGTTGAGGCCGTTGCGGCTATTCCTGAAATCCCTCTGCCAGCGATTCAGCCCTATTACAGACCTCTGCCCTCCATCGATGTCACTCCGCTGTCCCCTCAGAGACGGAAAGGTAACGCCCTCCCCCTAATGATTCACACCTTGTTGATGAGACAAAGTTCCTTCTTCTCTAAAATAAAGACCATTAGGCTACCGTCATTTTTTACAACTATACAACTCGTAGTCCATTCTAGTATTTCATAGACAAACAATTTCACTGGTCAATATTTCCTTCACATGTTCCTGTATTTTTTTGCTGACAATGCTTGAGTCATTTATGAACTTCTGTGGAGTTGTGACTACCATGCAGTGCGCAGCAATTGAGTAACCGTCGAGTTACAATCAACTTTCTCCAGTAACCTGATTTACTGGAAACCTGGTTTCTGTAATCAAGGGGGACAGGGATTAAGGGAACACAATTTCCAAGCTAAATTTCTCCTGGAGCGCGCTGATTTCTTGGCCATTTACAGTGCCTTGCGAAAGTATTCGGCCCCCTTGAACTTTTCGACCTTTTGCCACATTTCAGGCCTCAAACATAAAGATATAAAACTGTAATTTTTTGTGAAGAATCAACAACAAGTGGGTCCCAATTATGAAGTGGAACGAAATTCATTGGCTATTTCAAACTTTTTTAACAAATAAAAAACTGGAAAAGTGGGCGTGCAAAATTATTCAGCCCCTTTACTTTCAGTGCAGCAAACTCTCTCCAGAAGTTCAGTGAGGATCTCTGAATGATCCAATGTTGACCTAAATGACTAATGATGATAAATAGAATCCAGCTGTGTGTAATCAAGTCTCCGTATAAATGCACCTGCTCTGTGATAGTCTCAGAGGTCCGTGAAAGCGCGCAGAGAGCATCATGAAGAACAAGGAACACACCAGGCAGGTCCGAGATACTGTTGTGGAGAAGTTTAAAGCCGGATTTGGATACAAAAAGATTTCCCAAGCTTTAAACATCCCAAGGAGCACTGTGCAAGCGATAATATTGAAATGGAAGGAGTATCAGACCACTACAAATTCAACGGAAGACCCGGCCGCTCCTCTAAACTTTCAGCTCATACAATGAGAAGACTGATCAGAGATGCAGCCAAGAGGCCCATGATCACTCTGGATGAACTGCAGAGATCTACAGCTGAGGTGGGAGACTCTGTCCATAGGACAACAATCAGTCGTATACTGCACAAATCTGGCCTTTATGGAAGAGTGGCAAGAAGAAAGCCATTTCTTAAAGATATCCATAAAAAGTGTCGTTTAAAGTTTGCCAAAAGCCACCTGGGAGACACACCAAACATGTGGAAGAAGGTGCTGTGGTCAGATGAAACCAAAATCAAACTTTTTGGCAACAATGCAAAACGCTATGTTTGGCGTAAAAGCAACACAGCTCATCACCCTGAACACACACCCCCCACTGTCAAACATGGTGGTGGCAGCATCATGGTTTGGGCCTGCTTTTCTTCAGCAGGGACAGGGAAGATGGTTAAAATTGATGGGAAGATGGATGGAGCCAAATACAGGACCATTCTGGAAGAAAACCTGATGGAGTCTGCAAAAGACCTGAGACTGGGACGGAGATTTGTCTTCCAACAAGACAATGATCCAAAACATAAAGCAAAATCTACAATGGACTGGTTCACAAATAAACATATCCAGGTGTTAGAATGGCCAAGTCAAAGTCCAGACCTGAATCCAATCGAGAATCTGTGGAAAGAACTGAAAACTGCTGTTCACAAACGCTCTCCATCCAACCTCACTGAGCTCGAGCTGTTTTGCAAGGAGGAATGGGCAAAAATGTCGCCTCTCGATGTGCAAAACTGATAGAGACATACCCCGCGACGACTTACAGCTGTAATCGCAGCAAAAGGTGGCGCTACAAAGTATTAACTTAAGGGGGCTGAATAATTTTGCACGCCCAATATTTCAGTTTTTTATTTGTTTAAAAGGTTTGAAATATCCAATAAATTTCGTTCCACTTCATGATTGTGTCCCACTTGTTGTTGATTCTTCACAAAAAATTACAGTTTTATATCTTTATGTTTGAGGCCTGAAATGTGGCAAAAGGTCGAAAAGTTCAAGGGGGCCGAATACTTTCGCAAGGCACTGTATAAGGAGAATAGGGTTTCTTATTGGATTTTTACAATTACAATGCATTTTTCAATGCAAATGCAGGACAAAGACTTCAGACAGAGAAATAATTCTCATATTTAAAATGTTTCCATTTAAAGTTTGACTAAAGCTTAAACAAAGTAGCCTCTGGAAGGCTAAATAAGTTTGTTTCTCCTGCTGAACATTTGATTTGTAAAGAGAAGCTGAGTTTTCACTACACAGCCACTGTCACTCTGACCCACGCTGTTCCTGTTTGTACTTTAATTTATCAGTCTTATTTTACTGTTTATTGAATGCTTTCAAGGCAAGGCATCTATATTTATATATCCCATTTCAACAACAAGGCAATTCAAAGTGCTTTAGTCGTATTGGAGTTACTGCTAATGCAAACCCAGCCTTTCCAGCTGTTGCTGCTTCATAATGAAACTTTTTTTCCACTGGCGGAGAGGCGGGATGCTTTTATTGTGAAGAAGTTATAGGAAATGCAAAGTGTTCATCTGACATTTAGCAGAGCTTTATAAGCAGTCTTCTTCTTTAATTAAAAACAGTCTAGTCAACCAGATATGGAAATATTTTGCACTATTTTGTTATTGGATACCTTTTAAATACTGCAGGGAGAAATGGCACAAACAGAATCTAACCCTACTACTACTACTAATATGGAAAATGTCTATAAATACACTTGTAATAAGAAAGCCATGCTGCCAAAATAAGGTCAGATGTAGGAGAGAAATATTACCGACTGTGTCTATGCAGATTCACTGTAACCAACTAGGTTACTAAAGTGCATGTAAACACGTTCTCTGATTACCTGTGTAAGCTGGTTTCTGTCCTGGTTTCTGGTGTCTATGTAAATGTACTGAGGGAGGTGAGTGAGCACGTGTAGATATTGACTGAATTTGCGTTTTTAATTTTCTGAAAGTTCACCAATTTGCTTTGCTCGTTTCAGTGATGAATGTTTTGTATTTCCCAACGCATAACTGTAAATGTGCATCTATGAACCTCAGAGGCCTGGAGGCTTCTGGGTAGAGCTGCAAAGATTAATTGATTAGTTGTCAACTATTAAATTAATCGGCAACTATTTTGATAATTGAATGATCGGTTTGAGTCATTTTTTTTAAGAAAAAGAATTCGCTGTTCCAGCTTCTTGAATGTGGATATTTTCTAGTTTCTACTCTTCTCTGTGACAGTAAACTGAATATCTTTGAGTTGTGGGCAAACAAGACATTTAAGGACGTCATCTTTAGCCTTGGGAAACACTCATCTGCATTTTTCACCATTTTTATGACATTTTATAGACCAAAAAACAAATCGATTAATCCAGAAAATAATAAACGATAAACGTAATCGCTAGTTGCAGCCCTACTGGGGTCGCTTAGACTCAATTAGACAAAACTTGGGTGTCAAAATACCAAATTGTAGGCTGTGCGAACAAGTGAATTTTTGCATTTGTGCAAACTATAATCTAGTTCTTCTTGGGTGTTGCCATGTCTGTAAAGAGTTCATCCTGCCCTGCTCGGTGTCACACTGTCTGACTTTCACTCCCTTCTTTACTTTCAGTTCCTGTCTGCAACGACGAGGAGGATTCCGGGTTCACAGGGAAGCGATTCAACTCTAAGATGGTGGTCTACTCGGGATCAAAGACAGCTTACTTGCCCAGGATGATGACTCTGTACGAGCAGTGCATCCGTGTGCTGCAGAACAACATCGACTGTGAGTGGTGCTGCTGTATATTCTATATTCAGGAGCAACAAAGCTACCGAACAGTCATTGGGTCTTCCAGCAGGTGGCACCAGAGCTCAATCTATGTATACCATAAAATAAGCACTAAAATGTATTGATAATTGTTATGTTTTATTATACATTCTGTATTCTATACAAACGTGAAACTGTGATAGAGGTGCCAGAGGGTGGGGCTTACCACAAAGAATTAAAGATAAATGGAAGGTCTACATGATCCCTGGACAAATGTTTGAGAGTCAATATGAACTCCTCTGTGGTCACTTCCCAACCCCACCTGCCGGTTATCTTAAGGTGGTTAAAACAAATAAACACTGTTGCACAGATGTGACTGTTCTGTGTCTCTTTCAGCCATCGCTGAGGTTGGAGGAGTGCCGTTCGAGATCCTGGAGCCGGTGCTGGAGCGATGTACACCAGAGCAGCTGTACCGCATCGAGCAGAGCAACCAGGTAACACACACACACGCACACTTCACACGTCTTTCTATACCCAGGTCAGTATAATGCATTCCATAGTGTTGTGCTCCGTCAAGGCTTGGTCAAGCCACAACATGAAAAAGACCCATTTTACCCAAGTCCTAGCCAGCCACAGAGACAGAATGCTCAGATTTAACAACTGAGGTGTTTATGTACAAACTGCTTTAAAATAGATGGGGCTCCTTAGTGACTTCAGGGTGGGCAAACAAATCAAACTAGCAACGTAAACAGGGTTTCCCCCACAAAAGTAGTTTAGCCCGGTGGCAAGTGTCTTTTTTTTTTTATCGGAGGCCCGCGCTGGGGACAGTTACAGACTGATGTCAGCATTAATGTAAAGCCCAATAGTTTCTGTGATAACCGAATCGTGGACAGAATCACGAAATTAAGAATAAAAAAAAAAGCTATAAGACCAATTCCATAGTGCTCTACATTAGGTCAGTGCATAAAGCTAACTGGAGATTCTAAAATATGACTAAGTCTAAGTTTCCAACCGAGCCGCCCCACTGTAACTGTAGTTTAGAAACGTCTTAAAAATACATCACAAAATAATTCCCAGTGACTTAGGCCTGGTGGGGGGCTACTTGGGCCCGGTGGGTCACCAGGCTCGCAATACCCTGGGGGAACCACGGGTATAACGAATAGAACCCAACAAAATCAGAGAAACCAACGACTTACCTCTCTAACTGAAATAGACGAGAGGAAAAAGAACTATAGACTGGCGTGCACAGTGTGTAGGAAGCCTGAGAAGCCTGATGTCACTTCTTGTTGATTGTTCCTCTGTTCTTTTAGTGGTTTACGGAGGAATCTGACGAGCTGTGGATGCGTCACTGTCAGCGGGACTTTAAGCGCGAGTCTCCTCAGGAGTACGAGTCGTGGAGGGAGATGTATCTGAGGCTGCACGACGAGCGCGAGGAGCGACTGAGGATGCTCACCCAGAACATCTCCTCCGCCCACGCCAACAAACCAAAAGGTAGGAGAAGCATCGAGTCACTTATAGTTTTATATTAATGAGCACTAGAAAGTGACAACAATGGACATTCATTAAAAAAAATAAGAAAAAAAACCTCTCAGATTGATGTTGAATGTTTGTTTTTTAAGGTCTTTGAGTGTTGGGGATTTAGTGTGAGTGTTGCGTGTTGTCCTGGCAGGTCGGCAGGTGAAGATGGCGTTTGTGAATTCTGTCGCCAAGCCGCCACGTGACGTCCGGCGCCGACAGGAGAAGTTCGGCACCATCAGTGGCTCGTCGGCCACGTCCACCGCAGCTGCAGCTCCCATCAAGTCAGTACCACATCCAGCATATTGACATATTTGGCATTTAGGTTTAGGACTTGAATTTGGTGATGAAGTGACACTTTTGAGATAGAATAGGCATAAAACAGAGAGATCACTTTACATAAATATTTTATTTATGTATGCACAGGGTTTTTCCAAAGGTGTATTTACTGTTAATCAGGGGAGTTATTATGTGTCATAATTACAGACCTTCATAAAATATTTGTTGATTATGCTAACCTACATTTTTCAGTGGGTGTTTTTAAAAGTAAACCTATGTATTTTTCATTTATTTAATTTTCTGTATTCTCTAATTTCACAAAATTGGTGACACATGTGTTTCAAGATATACAGTATATTCCACTACTGTTTACTAATGACACTCACACTCATTCTGGACAAATATATTTGCATATCTTTAAATCATAATTTATAAAGACAGCATTTTTAAACATATTTTTACGCATATAATACCCTAATTAATTAGCCGTGCATTTAAAAGAAAAGGTTTTTCTCCAAAAGTATATATGGAAATGAAGCGTTGATCAACAGAAAATTCATTGACAACAATTTTGATAATTGATAAATTGTTTATGTAGTTTACAAGGCAAAAATAAATCAAATTCTCTGTTCTCTGCTTCTCAAATGTGGGGATTTACTGTTTTTCTACATTATAATACATGATAAATCAGTAATTGGAAAGAAAATCAGTAGACAGTCGATAATAATACTAATCATTAGTTGCACCCTGACAGAAATTTGAAATAGTCTATTTTCTGCACTTCTTGATTTAGTTCAGTGTTCTGTGGCCCTTTGTTTTAGATTTAGCACAGTCACAGATTTTTTGCTCTTCCTGTGTCTTTCAGAATACGACCAGCTCCCTCAAATTACTCTGGTGAATCGAGCCACTCCTCTTCCTCCCAACTTAACCCTTCTCCCAGCTCGTCTCGCTCCTCAGCACCAGGAGGAGGAGGAGGAGGAGGAGTAGGAGGAGGACCTGCCGCCCGCGACAAACCACAGGTCAAAAGTAAGTGTGTGTGTGTGTGTGTGTGTGTGTGTGTGTGTGTGTGTGTGTGTGTGTGTGTGTGTGTGTGTGTGTGTGTGTGTGTGTGTGTGTGTGTGTGTGTGTGTGTGTGTGTGTGTGTGTGTGTGTGTGTGTGTGTGTGTGTGTGTGTGTGTATTAGCAGTCCTGAGTTTAGGCTCATAAAAAGAGCCAGCATTATGTTTTGAGTTCTTTTAAATCTCACCAACCATTTGTTTCCTCTCGCAGAAATCGCCCCCATGATGGCCAAAACTATCAAAGCTTTCAAGAACAGATTCTCCCGCCGATAGTGTGAAAGAGACTGAATGTATTTTATGAATTCCAACTGTGTTTTTAATTTAAGTATAGAAAGGTTTTACTGGAGAGCCCTTGATCCCACACACAGACACACACACACACACACACACACACACACACACACACACACACACACACACACACACACACACACACACACACACACACACACACTTTTACCCACCAAACATATGGATATAGGAACTTTTCAGTATTGGTGGATAAAAGGTTGATTTTTAATTTCTTTTTTATTTAACTAGTGGCATCTGTTTTTAGGGGTCTTTGAATAAGTATTTAAATCATCAATGACGGTCAATGGGTGTGACGTCTGTGAGAATTACGAAAATGAAGTCGCCAACTTTTTACAAGACGCAACGGACACACACACCTGCAAACACACAGTCTGTTATTTTTCTTGTTTTCTTGCAGCCATTTTAAAAGGAATAGCTTGACCCTTCGGTTAAAAAAACTCTTTGTTGCTTTCTTACAGAGAGTTAGACAAGAAGACTGATACCACTCTCACGTCTGTACGCTAAATATGAAGCTCAGATCAGGAGACGGTTAGCTTAGCATGAAGACTGCAAGCAGGGGGAAACGGCTAGCCTGTCCAAAGCTAACAAAATCTGCCTACCTCCCAGCACCTTTAAAGTTCGCTAACAAGTTGTGTCTTGTTTGTTTACACCGTAAAAAAAAAATTGCTTAAAATTGTGTGTAAAAACAACAATTCGTAGTTTTATGGGAGGTAAAGTGCCAAACTAAAATTTGGCCAGGATCAGTTGCCAGGCAACCAGTGGAGACGCCAGGATGTTACTGGTCAGAACCTAGAAAAGATTTAGCAGGTATCTCCCTGTGAAACACAGAGTTGTGGTTTTTACACAGGAAACTACACACTTTTAACTGAGACGCACCGTGTCACTGAGTGAGACGTGCTGGTAGGTGGAGTCTGCTCCCATGCTAGCTGTTTCCCCGTTTCCAGTCTTTATGCTGAGCTAAGTTAGCCGGCTACTGGCTGTAGTTTTATATTTAGCGTACAGACACGAGGGTAGTATAGATCTTCTCATCCAACTCCTAGCAAGAAAGCAAAAAAAAAACATACTTTGTCTACTAAAATATAAAACCTTTCCTTCACGGGACAGGAAAATTACTTATTATTTTCCTTTTAAAGAATAGTTGTTTGTTATGTTTCATATGATCAAATGATACACTACATGAAGAACACAAACTTTTCTTTTCTTTTTTTATCATAATGGCACGCAAGGTGCATGTCAGCCGAGACATCAACAGGCTGGTTAAAGACTCTGCTTTTTTTAAAAACAAACAAATGCATATTTCAACATGTTGCATTTTTTTAATATGTAGTGCGAACACAAACACACACACACACGAACACACGAACACACACACACACACACACACACACAAGTTATTTTAACCCTCCTGTGGCTTCAGATCATGATTCCCTGCTGTTAAATGTGTGTGTGTGTGTCCCTGTTAATATCTGCTTCACTGTGAGAAATAGCTGGAGTGAATGCTGAAGAGACTGCAGGAAGAGAAGAGGAAGAACAGGGAAACCGAACAATAAGGAAGGAAGTTAATAGGACGTCTGCAGCTTCATTCTACAACAATGATGAGATGTATTTATTTTCAACACTGGGACCTGGCACCCCACATCATGGGCCTGAAAGGAAGTAGATTCAAAATTGTAATTTTAGTAGATTTTAATAAATGTTATATGGTCATTTTTATTAAAATTGACGTTTTGCCCTTAAAAACTGTGTGTGTGCAGAAACCTTTGTGTGGTGGTGTTTTATCAAGCAACACAAACATCCTCTGTGCTTTTTCATGCATCTTCATTTTCTCTCTAAATGACTAATCAATTTTTTAAAAGTCTGCAGAGGAGGAGGTACAGTAATATGGAAAAACTCACTTCTAGATGATGTCCTGTTGGCCTGAATGAAGAGGTTTTAGTATATTGTTTACATAATGTTTTCCTTAAATCATGTATTGTGGCATTTATTCCCAATTAAACCTACATTTTGTGTTTTTCCTTGTTTCAAATATCTCTTATCATTAACGTCCAGGATGTAAATAGATGGTATCCGTCTTAGTGGTTATAGCTTCCATTAAATTTAATAGGCCAGTTTAAATTTGCTCAAGCAGAAAAATTGGTTGTGCAGCTTTATATTTTAGGGAAGGGATTCTCAAGCTGGGGGCCAGAGAGGGCTTACGTGATAGATACTACAAATGAAACCATCTGAGAAGAATAAAAGATAACGGAGTACATTTACTCTACTGTACTACAGTACAATTTTGAAATACTTTTACTTAAGTATTTCCATTTATGCTACTTTCTACTCCACCGTTTTATTATATTTGACAGTTTTAGTTATTTGTTACATTGCAGATTGAGATTATTAATACAAAATAGAAATGAGTTAATTAATTGTGATGTATTATTACAAATTAAACTCACAGCAGTATATAAAGTAATTAAATTTAGCTCAAACTTTACTAGCTGCAAAAGTGATGTACACATTAATACTTATATAATATCCAGGAGTATAGTGAATCTGAAATGGGCCATTCAGCATAAGGACTCATTTAACTTTAGGTACTCCAAGTATATTTTTTAATCTAATGCTTTTTAAGAAAAAATGTGTGAATCTCCCCATTGTGGGATTAATACTTAATTACTTAAGAGTTTGAATGCATGGCTTTTACTTGCACTGTAATATTGCTACTTTCACTTATACACTCACCTAAAGGCTTATTAGGAACACCATACTAATACCGTGTTTGACCCTATCCTATCATTATGGGCCAACATTTCTAAAGAATGCTTCCAGCACCTTGTTAAATCAATGACACAAAGAATGAAGGCAGTTCTGAAGGCGAAAGGGATCCCCCCCCCCACATCATTACACCTCCACCACCACCAGCCTGCCCAGAGGTAACAAGGCATGACGGATCCATGTTCTCATTCTGTTTACGCCAAATTCTGACTCTACCATCTGAATGTCTCAACAGAAATCGAGACTCATCAGCCCAGCCAACATTTTTACAGTCTTCAACTGTCCAATTTTGGTGAGCTCGTGCAAATTGTCGCCCAAATTGTCATGTTCCTATTTTTAGTGGAGATGAGTGGTACCCGGTGGGGTCTTCTGCTGGTGTAGCCCATCCACCTCAAGGTTGTGCGTGTTGTGGCTTCACAAATGCTTTGCTGCATACCTCGGTTGTAACGAGTGGTTATTTGAGTCAAAGTTGATTTTCTATCAGCTGGAATCAGTCGGCCCATTCTCCTCTGATCTCTAGCATCAACAAGGCATTTTCACCCCCCAGGACTGCAGCATACTGGATACTTTTTCAGACCATTCTTTGCAAACCCTAGAAATGGTTGTGGGTGAAAATCCCAGTAACTGAGCAGATTGTGAAATACTCAAACCAGCCCGTCTGGCACCAACAACCATGCCACGCTCAAAGTAGCTTAGATCACCTTTCTTTCCCATTCTGACATTCAGTTTGGAGCTCAGGAGATTGTCTAGACCTGGACCACAACCCTAAATGCATTGAAGCAGCTGCCATGTGACTGGTTGATTAGATAATTGCATTAATGTGAAATTTAACAGGTGTTCCTAATAATCCTTTAGGTGAGTGTATACTTTTTGTGAAAGATCTAGATACTTATTCACCCACAGGAACTGCTTACTTTTTTCATGGGTTAATACCAGACAGTTGCAGGTCAAATAATATTTTACCCTATTTAGCCAACTAGATTTACAGGTAAAATACATAATAGCTCATTAAATAGGATGCATTAATTTGAATTAGCGCATAACTTTATCTGTGTAGCAACATAGACTGTATAAAACAGTGTATGACCATATGTAGGACATTTATATTTTGTTTTTGTGGCTTTTATTTACGACACTTGTAAACGGTTTGCGACAGTACTGACGTTGGTGGTAAGAACTGCGAGCCAATCAGAAAGCACATGACTTGTGTTTGGTGTTTTGCTGTTCACGCAGGTTTCTCAGAGCTAAAGCAGCGTTTTTAAACTCCACGATGTCCGGACACGGTCACGGCCATGGACACGGGCACGGCTGCGGGTGCGAGGCAGAACACGAGCCCGCGGAGAGGGGCCTGGAGTACGGACTGTACCGGCGGATCGACCTGGAGAAGCTGCAGTGCCTGAACGAGAGCAGAGACGGGGATGGGAAGCTGGTGTTCAAACCGTGGGATCAGCGGAACGAGCGCGATAAGGTAGCGGCCGTACAGAGCTTCTACCCCGGTCAGTTATTCTGTCTGTGTCCCAAAGACACATAGAAGTTACACGGGGTTTCCCCGCATCTGTGCCGGATGAGAGTGCAGATTTTTGGGGCTTTTGCGGAGCCTCGCTGTGGGACTGCGCAGTTACTAAATCAAACAAAACTTTATTGATTTCACAGAGGCTGCCAAATCACACGAGGTTGCAGTCATGTTATTTACTAAACTTATTAGTGCTTAGCAATACGGTTGAAATCCAGTGGTGAAAGTACATTTATTCAACTACTTTTATGTTTGAGGTATATTTATTTTATGCTCCACTACAGTTCAGAGGCAAATATTGTACTTTCTGCTTCACTCCATTTATTTGAGTTACTAATCACCTAATTCCCACATAACCTTTATCAAAAAAACATGAATTTATAAATGCAATGAATTGTTAAAGAGGTAAAGTAGTTAAACTAGCTCAACCATGACCACCTGCGACAGTAAAAGCTATTTATCCAATGGTGCATCAATGTTTATAATCCTATAATTTAATATATGAATAATAATAAACAAATGCCACAAC
Source organism: Perca fluviatilis (assembly GCF_010015445.1). Taxonomy (NCBI): domain Eukaryota; kingdom Metazoa; phylum Chordata; class Actinopteri; order Perciformes; family Percidae; genus Perca; species Perca fluviatilis. The sequence goes on from NC_053124.1 coordinate 26,389,948, forward strand.
CAGCCATTATTTAAATAAATAAACCATCAGTGTGATGGATATCACTTTAAGTGCACAATATATATATATATATATATATATATATATATATATATATATATATATATATATATATATATATATATATATAAACAGCATGATTCATGGAAAAAAGAGGGATATCTTATCAAAACAACCCAACACCAGTTTGACTGATATTCCCTGCCTTGCACAAAAAACATGATTTAGGAAGATGAATAAAACGAAGATCTATCTGATTTTGGAAATGAACCCTTCGTATAACTCAGAAGGGCCGTGTGTTTTATTGCTGCTGCTACTCTGATCACAAAGGATTCACACTTGTTTTTCTTTTAGTATGTCGAGAGTGACGCAGATGAAGAGCTGCTGTTCAACATCCCGTAAGTCCTCAAGTCATCATCATAATTAGCCTGAACTTCAACCTTTTCTCCTTAACGAACAAATTGTATGCTGCCTGTAAACGCATTTATTAAAAAAGCATATGTGTAGATGGCAACACACAAATTAAGATTATGAAATGTGTTGGTATGTACAGTTGGTAACAAGGGTTTTCTTCAGCAATCATATAAATAATAATAAGATGAACTCTTGATGTTCTTTTTTTTTTTCTTTCTGTAGTTTCAGACCCAAAACATTTCTGGTTCTATTTTCAGTTTTGGTTTTTCATAATTCACCATTCATCTTTTTGTGATAGCTTATTTTCGTTCACTGCGTCCCTGTTTTTTTAATGTCCTGATAGCGTCTCTTTGTGATTTTTGCCCTGGCATGTCAAAGATAGCAGCAAAGGATTTATGTATCATCTCTTTCAGTTTTACAGGCAGCGTTAAGCTGAAAGGCATCATCATCTCTGGAGAAAATGACGACTCGCATCCAGCTGAGGTTCGACTGTGAGTGTCTTTTCACTGGTTCTTTAGCACCGTTTACACAGTGATTCTGCAATACTGCCGTAAAGATCTGCCATTATGCTGGCTTTTCTCTTTTAATAGACTGAACCAAACAACGCTGGCATAATGCCGCCCTAGTGTGTGAATTTTAGATGGCATTCCAGCTTTCTGAAATCAAAGGAGGCGTGTAACACAACAGCATCTAGTGCGTGTTTGCGTGTAGTCCCGCCAAGCCGACTGTCCCTTTTTACACAGACGTCCATTGGGCTCTGTTACTACCTCCTCTGCTGGCTTAACGGCAGAACAGCTCTGTCGTCCCCAACACCCCCACCCCCATTCCATGTTTGTACCTTCTTTTTTTTTATTTTTTTTTATTCAGAACAGCGAGGTGGAATTACTTGCCTTGAACAGACTGTGTGGAAAAGGGCTTTTGATAAGGTGGCAAGGAGGTAACTCAAAAAACTGAGCCAGATTCTGAATGGGGCCTTTGCATGATTTGTGTCTTAAACACCCTTAAACCTTTTATAAATTCATTGTCTACATCCTACAAAAAGGAGTGTTGGACTGATTTTTAAGTCTCATTAAAAGAAGAAATAAAAACCTTTTTAAGAAAATAAACTTATTTGCAGTCAAAGTGCTTCTATCCCTTCACTCACTAAATGGCATTAAATGAACTTATTTTACATTGTAGGTACAAGAACATCCCTCAGATGTCCTTCGACGACACCGGCAGAGAACCTGAACAAGCCTTTAGACTCAACAGAGACCCTGTCGCTGAGCTGGAGTACCCAACAAAGTGAGAGAATGACCAGGTGTTGTTGTTGTTGTTGTTTTTTTGTTTTTTATATATCTCCTCAGCAACTTTCTGCCTAAGAGCAGGAACTGTTACTCCCATCAGGTTCCCAAATCAACACTTTCCAGCTGCTTTGGGTGCTGCTGATCAAGCGGGCGGTGCATTCAAGTTGCAGTCTGCAGTTTAAAAAGTCACATTTGTCGTCGGTCTTGTTTTGCATGCTTGTTATTTAGTTTCTTGCTGCCGTTAGTTGTCGTGATTGTTGGTACGTCTGTCCCAAGTTATGGCTGCTAGCTGGACACTGCTGAGCCACGACCAGCTCACTGCTGACAAAGCTAACAGGAAGACGGTTGTTGAAAAGCCTACAGCATGCAAAAAAGGCAACGCACAAGGTCACTGACGGAGACTGTTAACAATGCAATAAGATACACTCTAAAATACACTGTTGATTGTACCTTTTTATTGACTCGAGTGAACAAATGGATATAAAGGCGTAGAACAAAAAATAAACTGTCAGCTCACAGACAAAGTGAACATTTGCATGTTAATTAGTATGAGAAGAGACTGAAATTGAGAAAACTGAATGGATTTAAGGTCAGAAATAGTCCATGGAACCGGTACTGTCCGACACAGTTAGTTCCCAGGTTGACACCTCTCCCTCCTAATATGTTCAATAAAGGGTCCCCAGATCTAAAGAAACTTGCAATGGGCAATGGACAGAGTAAAGTGAATTTCTTCAAGGTGTAGACAAGAAACCAGCTCATTTAGCTTTTTTATTTTTATTTTTTTTTTAAAGCAAGAAGGGGAAACTAATTTCCACTCTCCCAGGAAAACCCATTTTGCTGTGTCCGTACCAAACATGAGGGCTGGTTTTGATGCTGGGGGGAAAAGTCAAAGAGTAGTTGGAACCCAATATCGCACTGAGACCGTCAGGGATTAGCGTTCTGCTGTACATGTCGCTGTAAAAATTAAAAATGTCATCCCAGAAACTGTTGAGCTTGGGTCAAGACCAGAAAACATGACCTAGGGTCCCCTCACCTGACTTGGACAAGTCTGCCTGTCACTTTACTGTGAAATGCTCCAAAGCCAATTTGGAAGGCTCATGATTGAGAAGACAAGACACTGAGATATAGAAGTGATAAAGTAACGTAGCTTGTATGTAAGATACTTGATGACATGATGCCAGTGAAATCCAGTCTTTGTGATCCGGTCAAAGAAGCGTTCAAAACACAAGTGGAACCAGCTCTCTGTTTTTCTTTCTTTTTGTCTCAGTATGTCATGCTTGTCTCTACTTGTATGCGTGCCTCTGTGTTTTCTATTACATTTACACACACAACATGCCATGGCTCAGGATGAACATGTTTAATTCCTTCTTGCTAAAGTGTCCCTACAGTTCAGCATTGCTTCTTTTGAGTGTGAATGCATTTCCCAAGCTGTTGTCTCTCTCGTTGTGTCACGATTTCCAGGATCGCTCGTTTTTCCAATGTTCAGCACCTCTCCATCCACATCTCAAAGAACTTTGGAGCAGAGAGCACCAGAGTCTACTACATCGGTCTGAGGGGAGAATACTCGGAGGTCAGTCTTTGAAAAGAAATGCTGAATCCTGTCTTAGTTTGTTTTTTGAGTTATCATCTAACATACCTTTTAATATTGTTGTAGATATCATAAGGGTAGACTAAATATTAGAAACACCTCTCAGTAGAACAATACAGTTTAACAGCATCCTCAAGAATCGCCATAAAGTTGTATTGCACCTCGCAAGGGAAGGCACATTTTATTTATAGAGCACCTTCTCATACACAGAGGTCATTCAGTGCTTTACAGGCAAAAAATATATACAATGAGATACATGAAAAGAGACACATTTTATAAAGGTACAACAAAGTTTAAAACAAAAATAATCAAGTAATTAAAAGTACCGTCAAATGAGACTAATTAAAAGCTCTGGAGAAGAGAACCGTCTTTAACTTAGATTAGAGTTGGTGCTTGCCTTAAATCCAGCGGAAGCGGATTCCAGCAGTGGGCAACATAATGTCTAAAGGTGGTTTCACCATTCTTGGATAAACCTAACATTTATGATTGCAGGTCTGCTGTATTAGACTGCATATGTTTAGGCTAGGTGGACCTAATAAACTAGCACAGGTTGTATTTCTTTCCAGTCAGATGTCATTAATCTTCTATGTGTTCCTACATGTAGGAGTTCAGTCAGAGTCCAGTGTTTCCAGGACAGATGAACTGATAGACATTGTTTTCCCCCCCAGCTGTTCCGTGGTTGGTTTGCCTTGTGTGCGTCGGATCATAACTACTTTTGAAATTCGTTTTTATTTTGACTCCTCTTTAATCCCAAGGACAGCAGATTTTGTCCCAAAATATTTTAGTATCGCTCTGGTGTTCCTCCAGTTTCCTTTCCATCCTATAAATTGCCCTTGCATGTCTGTCAGTTGAAACAATGCTGTTGTGGTGACAGCTGTTTTAGCCGTTCACAAAGTTTTTCTTTTGAAATTAACATCAAGCTGTTTTACGTTGACTGTAGCTTCATCAAAACATGACATTTTCCCCCATTATTTTGAATGTTAATTCTGTCTTCTTGCTAATTAAATAATGGGTCACCACTTTGCCCCACAGCTCAGAATAGCAACGAGCATGCATGTTGCAAGCATGCAGCCATACAGTAGGCTTAGCTGGATTAAGGTCCTGTGTGTACCATATTTTCTGATACATTTTAGGTCTGTCTTTGTCACTCTCTTGAAGCTTCATGTCTGGGCTTCTCAGAGAAATGACAATTTTGTGAGTCACTTGTATTATTCAGTTTGTTACTATTCTTCACTGTTTTCTGACATTTTATAGACCAAACAAAATAATGTGGGATGCAATCTTTAGTATAATCTAATTAGTTGCATCCCTGATACGGTCAACTTTTTAGAATTCTCCCATTTTGCTTAAATTAAGTTGACATGATAACCAAAAAACAAAAGATCATGGAGTATAACTGTTTTTCCCCTTCTTAGCCTTGACTTTCTTTTAATTAAATGGATTTAACCTGGAGCACTTTTATTTATACATACATACACTCACTCACTCACTCACTCACTCTCTAAGACAGTTTGTTTGTGCTGTAAGCCAATCTGTCTTTCTCTCGGTTTGCCTTTTTAGGCTCACAGACATGAAGTGACCATCTGTAACTACGAGGCATCAGCAAACCCTGCAGATCACAAAGTGGAGAGCATCATCCCACAAACCAACTTCATTTCTTGAAGAAGCTTTAGAGAGTTGTGAGGAAGAGGAGAAGGAGGAGAGGTTTCAGTGGCGTCTGCTGACTGTCTTTGACAAAAAGTCAAAGATGAGTTCAACGCTATGTAGCGGCAGGTTGGTTGAGCTCGACCAGAACTGGGCACTGAAATCTGAAGACCAGAGAGCTTCAGGTGTGTCTCAGAGTGCCAAGTTGTTGCTCTGCTTTCTATGGCAATAAAGAGTGAAGGCTTAATGTGGGCAAAAAGCTTAATAATAAATGCATGAAACATTTGACACTCAGATAAAGTCTGTTGTTATCTGTTCCACCACTTCAATAAAGTGACAGCTACTCTTAAATAAAAAACAAAGGCTGGGCATAAACCAAGTGATGGTACGTTTTGATTCGTGTAGGACTTTGGTTGCCATGTTAACATCCTGGATTCATAATTCACACAATGCTTTTAGATATAAGATGTGAAGGAAATTAATTTGCTCTCAAACAAAGATACTCTGCTGAAACAGTCAGAAAATAAAAAATGTTAATGCCTAGAAATTCATATCATGCTTATAAAACTACATTATTTGCCTTTTTCAAAGCCAACCCATTGTTCACTAACTGTGCTACATACTGTATTTTCTGCCATCTAGTGGTTTATTATGTGATTATTAAATCTTAGATGGGTGTCTTTCTATAGTCCAAAATGCTCTATTTCTCTTTCCTCAGTTTATCTCTGTGATGAGATGAATTCCCGACAGCTGCATGATGTGTTGACAAACTTAATTAAGTACATTGGCTGTCATCTGAGGGAGAGCGAGGTGAGTGGAGTCGAGGAAGCCCGTGTGAAGTATTGAGACTCAGTCTTGGAACAAATCCAAGGCTTACTGCAGTAGAGGTCCACTCTTAATAGGCTGAGCTGTGATTCTTCTACAATAATGCTTTAATACAAACATACCAACATTTCACATTCATTTTGCCATTTGACAAAAGCTTACTGCTATGAACTCCCTAAAAACAATCTGTGTTCCACATAGGCCGTTATGTCATCCTTGATTTCATTGTTAGTAATGCAGTGCGTCATGCAGTCAGCGGCAGCCTGCGAGTGCATTTATGGGAATGTGTAAGCTCAGTGTGGAGGACAATCGGTTAGAAAACCTGTGTTGCTATAATTATAAAATAAAGCAAAATGAAAAAATAGTTTGATGCTTAACCATGCTCTGAAATGTTTCATATACAATATAATGTATGCTCCATGATTTTATGGTTGATGTATGTGTTAATTTCATTAGCTCACATGGTATGTTTTCTGATTATTTTTTTATAATCTACAGAAGTCATTAATACCATTGTTCAATGCTGTCAGCACATCAGACTAAATAGAAATAAAGTTGTACTGAAACTACAGTTTGGCATTAGGATATTCACGTGTTTTATACATTCTTGGCCTTTTTTAGTATTTCAAGGAGTCAGTTTAGTTCAAACAAGACAAGAACAATCAAAGTACGCAAACACTCTTTTCAAACAAACTAAAGTGTATTAATCTCATCTTTCATATAGAATATACAGCTGTTATCAATGCCAGAAAAGGTGGCAATTATACTGTTAAAGCTATGTATTGATCATGTATGTTATTATTTTTACATATATGTTGACTCTGGCGGAAACCATTTTCAGGTCATTAACCAAATGAAAAGCAATACCAAACTGTAAAAATACTGCATTCAGTTATATTTAAGAAAATGTACATAAGTATTATCAATAACATGTTCTTGAAGGATTAAAAGAAAAACCTATCATTATGGAGAATAGTACCTGTCAGTGTTGTCTTATCATATTAGACCACTAATATTGTTTCAAGTTTCAAGTTATTTGTCACATACTTTAATGTGCAGTATTATACTTTGTTGCCTCCTCTAGTAAAATAATATGTGCAAATATTAAATAGTGTGCAATTGATTATCTTCAAAACATTGTACTGTTATACAAAAAACAGTATATCATGTTTTATATATAGATCATATGTTTTGAATGTAAAATCCGAATTTGAAAAGCAACCTGTAATATCACTGTCACTGTTTACAATTGTTGCCTCTGAAATGTTGTGGAGTTGAAGTATAAGGTAACATGTAGTATCAAGTAAAGTACTAAATTTAGTTTACTTTATTTGATCAACTGTATATAGGCTTATCTATCAAGATAAATTGATTATATTTGTATTTTATGAGGGAAGAAAATGGTATCTCCGGTTGCTATCAGGTTGCTATATGTGATGACGTCCTTACGCTCTGTCCCCGCCCCCTGCTTGTGTGCGGCCAGTACCGGAAGTTCCGTTCCGTCGCGAACTGGGACAGCAAGCGGTAAGTGTATGCATATGTATTAGCTAGCGGGTGGTAGATATAATATTTAGCCACTTTATCCTGGTCCAAACTGATTCTTATTGAAGTATTTTGTTGCTTAAAGTGTCTTCTAAAAAATGGTTCTTGTTAGAGGTCCAAATTTTAATCGTAACGTTATCCTGAGGTAGACGAAGAGAGGCACCGGCAGAAGACAAAACAATTAATGTGTGTGTATGTGTGCACGACGTCAGCTAGCAGCTCTACTACCACTTGCCCCGGTTATTGTGTAGCTGTGTGTTTGTCTCTGTGTGTGTGTGTGTGTGGCCAGCTAAACCAAGATTAAAGCCGAGGGCGAGGGCTGGGAGTCTTTTTTGGGGCAGCAGAGGCTTTGCACTGCTGAATGCCTTCACTACTGAGGTTGATGGGTCGAATAACATAGCTAAGCTTCAACCATTTATTGTCTCCTTCCTCCCCCACCACCCGCTTCCTCTGCTTCAACTACCGATACTCATTCTGTTTATATAACCCTTTTAACCTCACGGTTTCCACTTTGTTTTCTTGATAGCGGAGGGTTTCTACATCAGCTAAGTAGTAGCCGAGTTATTTACCTCCATCAGCAGCAGGCGGAGAGCAGGATTTTCTGCTGCTGGTAGATGGTGTGTGTGTGTGTGTGTGTGTGTGTGTGTGTGTGTGTGTGTGTGTGTGTGAGAGAGGAGGAAGGTGGATGCCTGTCACTCAGTGCCGCATATTATCCTGTTGTTTGCCAGCAATCTGTAGCCATTGAGCAAAGAGCTGTCTGAATGCAGCAGCCTGGTTTTAGTGAGTTTGTTCAGCCGTTTAACGTCCACGCCGTTGACTGTATAGCTACACACACACACACACAGACTGCAGCACGACTCTGTTTTTTGTGTGTTTGATTTAAATGTAATTGGAGTCATGCAGAATGAAGACTCGTGCTCTAAGTTTGCTGCAACACAGGCAGCGTCTTTTTTTTCTTTTCGTGTTTTTTTTGTCACCTAAAAGTAACACTAAGCATTTACTATTGACTTAGCCTACATTTTTACTCAATCATCTGACAGTAGTTGGTGCTCTGTCACAATTAAATAAGGATCCCTTAACTACAACACAGCCTTTTGATATACTCTAAATCAAGATATCATGATGACCAAGATGATATCCACTATCATTTGACAGTATCCATATTTATATCAATCAGCTATATCTCCTAAATCAACCTGCTTAATTTATTTCTGACAACAAAATGCAACATTCTCTGCTTCTAGTTTAGCTTATGTGAGGATTTTCAGCTTTTCTCTCTTTATATATTCATTTTATATTCAGTATTTGTGAATTTTAGGCTGATTATCAGACCTTACCATGGGCTCCGAGAACTTGCCTTTTTCACATGCATTTTTTCTGACATTTTATAGACCAATCAATTAACCGCAAACATAATTCATAGGTAATGAAAATAATCGTCACAGTCACAGCTCTAATCACAGCCGTTGACATCAGGAAAAGACTTAAGATATCTCATATGTTTTTAAGGCTTCCCTGGTGATGAACATATAGTTGGTGCATTTCCATACATGGCTTAAATATTCATCATTAATGGCAAAGGGCTGTGTGAAAAAAATCCAGAATCATTAATAATCATCCATTCAGTTGTTTAAGGAGTGCACGGCTAGTTAGAAACTCCAAGTCATAGATTCAATTGAATTTGTGGAACATGTCCTGTTTTCAGTTTTTTTTTTTTAGACCTGATCTGGACGAGATGCTTGTACACACATGATACTATTTTTAACCACCGGCCTCCACCAGAAGCATAAAGAGTGAGCCATTGTTTCTTAGAGCGGGCTTTGAAAACCCACACAGTTGTTTTATGCTGGTACCGGGTTACGGGTCATTGTATATCTGCTAAACAATAACAGGTGGCGGGAAAAAAAGGGGTATGACAGTAATTAATCGCCTCTTTGCATATGCCAGCATGTTTAGAGAGCTTGTTTGAGCAGATTGTCTGATGTTCCTGCACTCCTCCATCTCTCAGTCATCCACCATCTTTTCTTATCTCTTTATTTCTTTCACTCCTCTTTTTGTGTGGTCTGCTTTCAGTCATATTATCTATGTGGCTCTGTCTGTTCCCACTCAGGGCTGCAGTGCATCTAAATTTCATTAGTTAAAAAAAGGGATTTAACACTGAATTAGAATTAGGTGACAATGAATTTACATATTCATCTTGTGATGCACATTTTAATCACATCAAATTATGTTCGTACCAAAGCCTTCTATGCTGGAAGACATACTCATATCTTTAACTTAAGTTAAAGTACCAACACCACCGTTTCCAAATACTCCATTACAAGTAAAAGTCCTGCATTTAAAATCCTACTTAAGTAAAAGTACAGGACTATAATCATCCAAAGTAAAAAATATTGGTTCTGCAGAAACATGGCCCTTGTTACTTATATATTATGTGCATTATTAGATCATTGATACTGACGCATCAATGTTTAAGCAGTATTTTAGTGTTGCAGCTGCTCAAGGTGGGGCTATTTAAACTACTTTATATACAGTTTCTGTAAGTAGTTAAGTCTGGTAGTTTCCAGCCTAGAAGCAGGCCCCTCCAAAGGGTCACAAGATAAATCTGAAGGGGTCACAAGACGATTGAATGAATGAATGAAACCTTTATTGCCCCTAGCCTAGGGGAATTTGCTTTGCACAAGAGCATAAAAGAACAACCACACATGACAGCACATAATATAACATGAGCATTGAGCATCATAAAACATCATAACGGCAGGATAGAAGAACAAAGTTCTAATACATAGTTTCTTTTGTGAAATATTGGATAATTTGACTTTATTTTTTTGTCCTCAAACAGTTATTTAAATGAAACCATCTGAGGAGTTTAGAGGGGAAATCAGTCTGACAAATCATAGACATCTGAAATGTGACAAGGGCTCCCAACTAGACACAAGTCAAAAAGGTTGGGAACAATTGTTTTTTATCTTTAACAATAGTTGTATTTTACAAGCTTCTTATGTTTTTTAAATGTGAAATCTGAATCTGTAAAGTAGATAATAACTGTAGCTGTTAGATAAATGCAGTAAAAAGTACAACATTTCTTTCTGAAATGTGGTGACGTAGAAGCATAAAGTAGCATAAAATGGAAATACTCAAGTAAAATACAAGAACCGAATTGTAATTAAACTTACTGGAGTAAATGTAACATTATAACCGTGGACATTTTCCTTCTTCATAGAGATTCTTAGCAGACTATGTACCGCACTGAAAGAGACAATTTCCTGGTGCTTAACCCTGCCCGGTTATTATTCAGCTATTACTCATTTATCAAGGGTCAGGATGCAGGGCGAAAACAACCTTCTTTTGTCCACACTTTGGACGCTTAAATAACACAGTTACCGTTCACAACCATGTATTTAAGCCGTGAAAATGACCATCAGATGATAATGTATCACCTGCCACAGAGCAAACCCACTGCACGGGACATTTAGCTGCTCGGCCACGCCGGGGGAGAAATATGAACACCCGTAGAGTCCAATCCCGCTCAAGGGTTACACATTAACCTTTGTGTTTCAGACATTTCCCCGTCTCCTCATCGCCTATTTACCAATCAGGCAGCACGCCGTCTGTCTTGCCCATCCCATCTTGCCTCATACTTTCCCACATCAACAGAAACTTAAGGGGCATTAAGGCTTTTACTGCTCGACGTTACTGTACAGCCATCACCTGATCTCATGCTTGTTATCGATGGCTGACTCACTGTGCAGAGGGACGGACGTCTGCAGCCGATTTACAGAGTACAGTAGAGGGGAGGGTGTGTGTTTCATTTAGTTAATGAGTCCCGTCACTTGCTGAAACTCCCACACACACACCCACACAGCCTGACCAATACTGGATTTTTGAAGCCAACACTGCTGATATAGCTATTTGGAAGTTTAAAAAAAAAAAGTAGCTTCTCTGGACGCACTACTTGATCATTTGATTCAGAAAACCATTGTCGCCGTACAGTCCCTACCGCCCAACACTGCTTACAATACAAGTTGGATTTAGAGCCGAGACGCAGTCGGCACAGGTTGCTGATGCAGTCTACTTTTTAATTTGCCCAAACGTGTTATAATGACAAATGCCGGTTTAGCCGGTTTGCATTAAATAATCAAACCATACACTGGACCAGATCAGCAAAACTTGAAATCAAATGAACTCTAGAGTGAATCAAACCGAAATTGTAAAAGTAAAAATATGATTTTAAAAAGTGGAAATGATGTCCTTATCACTTCACTTGTTCTGCAAATCTAGAAACCAGAGAAAACAAGTTAATATGATGTAATCAAATGACTCCAGAGCCCAGGGCTGATTCATTAGAAGCAAAGTTGACTGGTAGATTATTTGTGTAATCTGATGTCTTATTTGTATTATATTAAAAAAAAGAAATCCCGAAAATGTTCCAGAAGATTAGGGTCTTGACTAATCTCTTTAGAAATAGAATATGTAAAGTTTGAACTGATTTTTGAACGTGTGTTCTCTGTAGTGCAGTGTTGCAAATTGCTCAAAAATGCCTGAAATGTTGAGTTAAATAAAGCTCTTTGTTTGGTCCCAATGCACATGACAACATTTTGATGTACTTCCCCACCCAGCTGACCGCCGCTCTCTGTCCTCTCTTCTGACTCCAGCACCTCCTTACAGTGTATGTGTGGCAACAACATGTCTGTGCCGCTGCTCGCCGAGGCTGTGACAGTGTCCGGGATGGAAAAGGAGACTGCAGCGGTGAGTGGAAACCACAAAACGCCACAAATGTATTTGTATTCAGAGCATCTTACAGTCAATAAGCCATTGGGGATGGGTGGGGAATGGAAGTCGACGTCTAAGGTCAAGGACACTTTCATGATGGAGTGTTTTCTGAGGCCTCGAAGCTGCTGATGTTTTGTGTAGAAACGGGAAGTTTGACTTCCTCTCCAGACCTTCCAGTAGGCCTACCAGTCTTGCTCCATTAAAACTAGATCAGAAAAAACCTGTTAAAGCCCTATCCATCACCATGCACGTAAAGACACCATCCATGATTTAAAGTGTCGCCCCTCCACAAAAATCTAAAACATGAAATTGAAACCTGCTTAAGTATGACCCACATTGATTTACAAGGGTTTTAATGCACATACTAAATCTATGTTCAAAATAACAACAGCGCTGTTTAACTGGTGATTGTTGCGACAAAAGATGAATATTTAACACTGTGATAGCTTTCCAAAGTTGTAAAATGTAAAAAGCATAGTTGCTGGCTAAAATACAGCTACATTTTAAAGTTATTACTGTGTGTAATGAAGGTTTACACGAGCATTGTTTGTAAAGACTGCTGTAAATGGACTGTTTTTATATAGCGCTTTTCTAGTCTTAACGACTACTCAGAGCGCAGTACAGGAACCATTCACCTTTCACACACTGTGGCCAAGGCTGCCGTACAAGGTGCCACCTGCTCATCAGATAATCACTCGCACGCATTTACACTCTGATGCACATCATCGGGGGCAAGTCGGGGTTCAGTGTCTTGCCCAAGGACACTTCGACATGGGACTGCAGGGCCAGGGATCGAACCACCAACCTTCTGATTGACAGACAACCGCTCTACCATTGAGCCACAGCTGCACTGTAAAGCAGCATTTATTTTGATTATGATCAGTTAACAGACAAAATGCTTTAATTTAATCACAAAGTCAAACTTTGAACCAAGTCATATTTTTTTTTTAGATATACCTGTAAGTTACTTAGGGCACTTTAACACCTATAGTTAGGTAGACTCGGTGCGATTCGGGGGTGAAGTTGCAACATTTTTCATTTGGTTTGGTTTGCTTTCACACCGCACGTTGTCAAACGCCCCAGACACTGTAAACACGCGTCACACGTTTGAGACGGTCGCTTGTTTATTGGACAGAATATCCGAAACTCACCGACACTTCTGGTCTGAGAAATAACGGAGCAATTTATAACGTCTTAGGTTTTCTAGTTCTGCTCTAATGTTTCTAATATTTTAGAAGAAGGCGAACAATGTGAGCAGCTGACGGAAGGCGAGATAGATAGAGATGATGATGTCACACAGACGGCCAGCGATGTGCGCTCAGAACAGATTATGGATCTGAAAGTTATCATCCCTTAATAGTCCGTGAATTGTGTGCGAGGTTGAAATTGCAGGCCGGTAAATGCTCCGTTTTTGGGTCAACTCCTGTATTTGGTTCGGATCGCGCTCTCACCTGAAGTTAACCGAACTGTAGTTCACTTGGAAGCAAACCGAGAACCACGTTTTCAAGCGGACCAGAGTTTGTAAAAAAATACAGATTGGACCTTTATAAAAGCAATGAACACCCAGTTAAGATAAGATGCACCATTTCCCAGCGGGCAAGTTCCTTTTCCAAAATTTGTAGAAATATTCCATTTTGTTCAGTACACATTAAAAATCCTAATAAAGAGTCCTAATAAACACTACTCCTTTGTGATGAGAAGCCACACCTGTATCTGTATCTTTAGCAGTAACAAGGACAGTACAGTAAGTGGACACATTGTGTACGTAGCTGCTCAGCTGGATCAGAGTGTCAAAATTAAACAAACTGTTGCAAGGTACAGTGCAGGGATTTGTTAAACACCAGGATCAAAGCTGACCGTCAGTGATCCCAGCAAACCCTATATGGAAGAAAAGCGTTTTGATCTCTGCAAATACAGCAAAGTCTCTGATTTCCATCCAACAAGCAGTGAATTTCCAGCTTTCTAAATTGTTATTCCCTTTCATGGTTTCTCTGCGGGGAGTCGCTTGTGTGGAAACTGGCAGTGAGCGCTTATCTTGGCAAGAAGTGTTTACTGGCACCTGTTCTTCCCTGTTTTGGAACAAGTATGCACGCTTAGCAGTACACCGTGTACTACAAGATAGATGTAATGTGATAAATTGTCTCAAGTTCAAAGCAGGTTTATTGAAGCTGGATTCAGATCTCATGTTTTGGTGATCAAGTAAAGAATGTTGTTTAGTAGTGCTGCTTTCAGCTAAAGAGCTCGTTTTAGCTTCTTTTTTTGTCGTCTCCTTCCAAATGACGTAACAGGTTATACGTGCTTTTATTTTTTTTCTTGCCTGGGCTACTGAAGTGCACTTCATGTCGGTCTTAGGCAGAGCTCCCTTCTCCGACTCGCCAACCGATGCAGAACGCTGCCGCACGAATTTTAACAGGCGCCAAGTAACGCACATTATTCCACTACTAGTCCACTTACCGCTGGCTACCTGTTTTGTACTAATAACTTTTACAGTATTATGTGGCCTAGCTCCAAATTAAATGAAGGATTTATTGACTCCCTGTGTTCCTTAGATCAGTGGATGCAGCTCTGCTGGTTGCTCCTCGATCTCGGCTTGTGACCAAAGGTGACCGGGCCTTTGCTGTCAGAGCCCCCGCACTGTGGAACGCTCCGCCTGTTGAGATCAGACACGCTACATCATAAGCATGTTTTCAATCCGGCCTTAAAACTTTCTTTTACAATATTGGATATGTTGCTGGGTTTTATCATCCATCCTTGGTCATTTTATATATGGTATATATGTTTCTTTTTCTAAAAAAAAAAAAGCACTTTGTAACCTTGTTAAGAAAAGTGCTACGTATGAAAGTTTATTGTTATTATCATTGTGGGTTCTTTGTTTCAGCAATTAATGTGTCCAGAGTAATATATCGCTATCTAAATGAAAATAAACTTCTAAATGTCTGGGGGGGAAACGATGACAAGAAATGTTCCCAGTTTCTTTAAGTATAGTTTCATATTTAAGAGTTATACATTTCAAAGAGAAAGTTCTAACCATTTTTTTCTTTATATGTGCTGCAGGTGATATTTCTTCATGGGTTAGGAGACTCAGGGTGAGTAATTGTAAATTAATTTCCTGTTTCAGATATTACAAGAAATACTTTTCATAACGTCAGCTGGGCGTCAAAGCTGAATACTTTAATGCCACAGGCCGTAATGGGTTTCTGAATTTGGTTATCATTTTTTTTAAATAGCCAATATCAGAAAAAAAGACATTTTGGTACTTGAGCTCAGGAAAACTTTCCTCCGTCAGCAGGCGAAACAGCCACGTTCTTAATTGGAGGAGGACGTTAAATGAAAAAATTAACAAATAAAGCTTTTAAAATTATTTTTAAATACTCTTTTAATGCAGTTTACAGTTTCCTTTTTATATCTAGCCAAATGTTCTTAGATGTGTGAGTTTGTGTATTGGCACTTCTGACCTCAGTTATTCTGAAATCCCGAAATTTACATTTGGCTTTATTTCTTTTTTTAATATTAGGTAGCTATATTACCTTCCCGATTATGAAGTTAATGTAAATGTACTTAAATAATGCCCTGATTCATGTAGCTTAATTTCATAATACACCACTAACAACAGCATGAATGGCTGATCTGAAAAGCTCTTAAACCAGCACTTGATGCCGGCTGATTCACTTAATCAGATGTGAAATTGTGTCAGTGGAGATCAAAAATATCCCCTCTGGTGGGTGATTTTCTCTTAAGTGCCTGATTGTACTACAAGTACAATGAAGTGCATACGTGTTTTTTATTTATAAGCCACATGTGGTGCTACACTCGCACTGTATTGTACATTGTACTTAGTTGTAATATATTTGGGTTTGGATGCACTACATATTAGTCATTTTGCTGAAGCTGGATGAGAAACTAATAGTTTCTTTCTCTCTGTTTTCTGTCAGGCATGGGTGGGCAGACACTTTGAAGGGGATCCAGCTGTCTCACGTCAAGTTCATCTGCCCCCATGCGTAAGTTTTGTCTTCTGTCATATTTTATTCCTCCAAGGCGGTCGCTAGTCAGCAGGGAGGAAAACTAACATCTTTTTCTTGGTGTGGTTGTGTGGAGAGAAGTAACCTGTGAACAAATATACACTTTCTAGATCTTTCTTTCTTTTTAAGCCAATTTGCACTTCAGAATGCATAATCAAACCAAGCAGTTTATCTGTGATCTTGTCTTGTTGAGTGAATAAATCAATACACCAACATTTAGCTGCTGCTGATCTCCTACGCTGACTGTCATGTTTTCATTTCTCTCCCTCCCTTTGTCCCCCTGCAGGCCCCCGATTCCCGTCACTCTCAACATGAAGGCCATGATGCCCGCGTGGTGAGTTGGCGTGATGAAACAGACAGCCTTTTAGCTCAACACTGGATGCTATTGTTTCCCCGGAAACCACACCAGGCTCCCATACTGGCATTGACAATACTGCGATTGTATCGATTGATTTCCTTAAACGCTCGCCTCTTCGTGTGTGCAGGTTTGACCTCATGGGTCTCAGCCCCGACTCCCAGGAGGACGAATCTGGAATCAAGAAGGCAGCAGACAGCAGTGAGTTTATCTGAAAGTGTGCACCCGTTAGATCCATATTTCCATGATTAGTGCTTCTCGCCCCTCTCTATGATGATCGGCTTTTCACCCAATCTATAAGTATTGCCTTTCAGAACATTTATAAACACGTTCGCCTTTAGACATGTGGACAAACTAATTATTTCAGGCATACCCAGGCCTCTAGTTTTCATCCTTCACCTCCTAACAGCCAGAAATGTGTTTAAGATCTGAGGCTCCTCCTGGTGGTCAGAGACCACAACAACAAAAAAGAAAAGAAAATGAAACCAATCCTAAAAGTGACAGGAAAGTGTTTGTATGACAATCTGCCCTATATGTTGTCTCCCTGATATGTTCAATAACACACATTTGTTCTTGCTTTCCTCCAGTCAAGGCCATAATCGAACATGAGGTCAAAAATGGGATCCCCCCGCACCGTATAATGCTCGGTGGCTTCTCTCAGGTTGGAATTCATATCTTTGTATTGTGTTATATTTCACAAAAGTAATATCTGTAACTATATATATCTATCTATCTATCTATCTATCAGATGGCATCAGCCGTGACAAAGCGTCAGTATATTTTTTGACGAGTTAGGGTACAGTCTGTGAGAACTATGTGGAGGCAATCCCAAATCACTTAGTTTTCAGTATTTTGAGAACAGCTCCTTTTAAGAAATGTAAATGATGTCTTATGAAGAATTATCGCGTCAATTTAAACTCGACGGCAAACAACATTTTTGTAAATACTTGCAAATTAGGGACTGTGTCCAATCCCAAATTGGTAATTGTTCAGAAAATGTTATTTTGGAATATCTGAATGTGCCACAGGAACGCTGCACGGCCTTGCAATTTTACAGATTAACAAACTATTCAGTTAGTGGCGAGTCCTCTAATGTGAAATTGTTATGGCAGAGAGACCTGAGAATAGTCTTTACACAGGAGAAATGGTTGGGGGTTGTAGCAGACTGGAAAGTATGTAAGGGAAGCAAGAGGGAAGTTCACACAGTATAAGATCATGCATAGATATTATCATGAAATTGATGAATGATAATATGTGTTGGAAGTGTAAAACAGAGGTAGGAACTTTTCTTCACTGTGTATGGGAATGTGCATTAGTGAGTCAATTTTGAGTCAAGGTTGTAGACTTCCTGAGTAACTGGTCAGGTTTAGTGATTCCCCTGACTCCTGCCGTATGTTTACTAGGGGACAGATCACAAATACCGAATATGTCAAAAATAACTTTTTCTGTCATTATGGTGGGCTTGGTCACAGCTTCTAGAGTTATTTTAAGACAGTGGAAAACTACTGTACCTCCTAATCTGAAAGATTGGACTAATGCAATGGTGGAGACAGCATCTTATGAGTCTATGCTTCACAAACTGTCGGCTAACATGGAGGATGGGATGACCCCTTGGGATCTTTTTTGGACCTATACAAGGGCTAATGACAACTCAACCTAAGAAAGCAGAGACTAAATACAGCATAGGGTCTTCATCCTTCTGTAGACTGGATTTCCCCTATATATTTCTTACTTTATTTTTCAAGTTTTATTTTTCCTCTGTAACATGTCGTATGTTTATGCCAAGGTTCCGAAATGTATGGCCAACCCTGTACTCATATACTCTGCTATTAAGAATTCAATAACTTTAAATTTAAATGAGAAAAAAATGTAAATGAATGCATGTAATTAACATCTCTCTCTCTCTCTCTCTCTCTCTCTCTCTCTCTCTCTCTCTCTCTGTGCTTCCTGCGTTCCTCCTCAGGGTGGGGCCCTGTCCTTGTATACTGCCTTGACCTGCCAGCATCAGTTGGCTGGCATCGTGGCCCTCAGTTGCTGGCTACCGCTTCACAGGAGTTTCCCATCGGTACAATCATTTATATGGTTCTTTTGCCTCATCAATTCAAACTTATTCAAATTTTAAATGCTTTACTTTTGTTATAAAATAGATCCACTGAACTTTCCCCTAACCAATAGGATTTAGCCGGCTTACTGTAGACATTGTTTAAGTCAGTGGTTCCCAACCTGGGGTCCGGGCACCCCTTAGAGGGGCGGCAAAGATCACAGGGGGTGCGCAAGTCTTTATCTGGTTTGAGGTTGAGGTAAAAAAATAATATTTGCACATGTTAAACAAATTATGATAATACACTAGAATATATAATGTATACAAAAGTCGGTATAAAAACTATATATTTTTGTTCTCGCTTAAAATTGTAGGCAGGCTACTTAGTAGGCCAAACCTCTGGGACCTCTTAACCAGTGGCCCTTGCTGTCATCAGGTCAGCTGCTAGCTGCTAGCATCCTCGTTTTTCCTGCCGCCACAGCATCAGTATTTTATGAATGAAACATGGCGGAGAAACGTAAAAGTCCTTATAACTCCTCTGTATCAAAAAAGAAAGTAAGGCTCTATCTCGTTACCTCAACTTTGGTTTCGGGGTGGGGCTCAGCTTTTCTTAGACATAAGTAGGGGGGGCGCCAAGGAAAAAAGGTTGGGAACCACTGGTTTAAGTCTGTGTTGTGTCTGTCTTGCAGGCGTCAAGTGGCAACAAGAACATCCCGATCCTGCAGTGCCACGGGGAGATGGACGTCATGATCCCAGTGCAGTTTGGTGCCATGACGGCAGAGAAACTCAAATCCATAGTCAACCCTCAGATGATCACCTTCAAAACCTACCAAGGGCTCCCTCACAGCTCCTGTCCTCAGGTACTGTGTGTGTGTGTGTGTGTGTGTGTGTGTTTTCATTTTTACATTTATAGACTCTTTCTCTCTGTTGATCAGTAGAAGCAGATAATATTCTCTTTGAAATTAAAGCTGAATGAAGTTTTATCAGATGCTTTCACAGTAAGGAGACTATGTAGAATATGTAATTAAATGTTAATTCTCATTGCAACCAGCTCAGAACTATTACTTCATTCAGGTTTACATGTTTCGGTGGTGTTGGTATATTTAACTATAGAATTTCAAACTCTGCACAATGCTTCTGCTTGAACCAGAGCAGATTTGAACCAGATATTTTCTGACATACTTTCTGATTATTCAACCAGTGGAGTGACATTCCCTTACAAGCCTTGACAGTGCTCCACCTGCTGGTCACCTAACATTGTCTATACAGAAAATACCTGGCCTGCCGATGTATACTCTCCCGCGACTCAAACTTTCTAGGCTTATCTCACCGAAGTCTGTCTATCAAACAAATAGTTCTCGTAATTTTGTAGACAGTCAGTATTGTATCATTTGTTTGTCCACAGCACCAACATCTACTTTGCTCTCTTGCAGGAGATGGCGGCTGTAAAGGAATTTATCGAGAAGTATTTGCCCCAAATTTGACCTCACCTCATCCCTACTGTGACCTGCCGAGACACTGACCTCTCACCCCTGATCTGCCATTCTCCCACAGGAAACAGCCATGAGCACCCCCTCTTCCACACACATCAGCAAGATAACAAACACACGATTGAAAACACGCATACATATTTAATAATGATAATGATTTGATCCACACTGCTAAACTAAACGTATGATAACATAAAACATACGATAGCACTCATACTGAAAACACACTGATTTGATTCTAACATGATTACGTGCTCACACTTACAAGTCTTAGCCTTTCGGAGGGAGAAACACTGATTAACACATTGCATTCCTTTTTGTTTTATTAAAGTCTGTCGCCTCTACCCGACCTCAGTTTTTATTCACTTTTTCCTCATATTGCTTCATCTTAACCTCCCAGCTGTCATGTCCTCTATTGCTTCCACTGACACGCCTTTCCCTCTTTTTATTGCAGTGTCAGTTTGTCAGACATTTAGTGGTAAATCAACAATAAGTTTGAGTCGGATAAGCAGGTTAACACCTACCTGATACTGTCAGCGACCATACTAAAGCGCAGTCAGACTGGATTCCACTTCTCAATCATTTTTATGTAGAAAGAGACATGAAACATTGATCGTCATTCTTTGGTTCAATCTGATTGAACTTTGACATGTTTGATAGAAAAGGTGGGATTCTCATTCAGGAAATATTGGTTGTTTATAGTCTTGCTTTATAATTGCAGGGTATAATAATACAAGCAGCCGATAACAAGGGATGCTGCGGTGAGGTGTAAGGACAGCGACAAAGCTGAAAGACAGTAAAATGTTTGATTAAACCCTGCCCACTCTATTTCCTGTTTTCTCCTGATTTTTTTGCCACACAAGTAAATTTCACGAGGTGAAATTCAGTCTGACTGCAGCTTCACTCCAGCGTTGGCATCCCACAGCGACTGACTGACTGAGTGCTGGTTTTAGAGCTAGAACAGCTGGTTTCCTACCAACCCATCCATTCCACCCCCCCACATTACTTATACACTGCAGCCAGTCCCGGTCTTGCGTCAGTAATCTACCTACAGACGGCCCTTTTTTTATTAAAATACCAACATTCATGAGGGCCTCACATTTTTTTCTTTTTTGAATGAGTGTGATAAAATATCTTGAACTACATGAAGAAAATCCAATTGAAATAAAAGAAAACTAATCAATCGATGCTTTTGCCACCATGTGCTGTTTATTTCAAAACTTCCACACCTGCATGTTCGTAACCTCTTTATGTGATTTCTTAATGTAAAAAATTACCTCAGTTGATTTCCATCTAAAAATAATTAAGATTGTAGGCTTAAAGGTGAATGAATGACAGGAATGAGTTGCATGAAATACAGCATCACTTTAGATTCAGGTTGCAGGCCTGCACAGACTGCCCACCATGAGTCGCTTCACTGTTCCTCCCACCGACTTTTCCTCTTTAAACATTATCCCCTTTCAAGTGTTCCTGTCTCACCATCAACACTCTTCTTGCCATTATTCCAAGTTGATTTTGTGGTTTTGTTTGTTTTAAACTGGGAAAACCTTCCTCCATATTTTCTCCGATGACCATATATTCCCAAGAAAATGTAAGAAAACATTCCCTTCCTCGCTCCACTTACTGTAACCCACTAATGGAACATAAAAGGTTCACTTCTTCAAAATAAAATGGCTATACACTGGGAGGGCTTTGGCAAGAAGCTGTTCCAACCTAACTGAAGGGTGATTTTACAAGTAAAAAAAAAAAAGAAATCTTGAACGTGTGATCCTTGAACATAGGAGTGTAACTCTGAGGAGTCGTGTGTGCTTAAAAATATATATATCAGGTGTTCTGCATTTCCCTTTGTGAATGTTAATTTAGCTCTCATGATTACTTGTTCTGTATTGCTGTTCTCAATCCTGATTTTTTTAAACTAAGAGGCAAGACATGTTTTGATTGTTGTTACCAAATCAACGAATGTCTCTCTTACCTCCTTGAGTCCTTTTGTTTTCCCGTCACTCTGAATCTCTGATGCAGCCCTGCGTGGTTGCTTCTCTTTATTTAGTTTATTTTTCTCCTCTTTTACACCTTCACCATTTTTTATTATTCCAACATTTTCCCCCCGTGTGACGACATTGCATCGTCCTGTGTGTTTTCTCCTAGGTTGTATCTTGTCATTGGTTAAGCTTTTTAAATGTTCTTTGTTTATTGGACTTATGTTTCGTTGGGTTTTGTCACAGTTGTCATCTCATCTTTTTGTGTCTGTTTATAATGATGAGCATTAAGAAAACATGTCTAGGCGAGACTTGATAGTCTCTGCTTTTTTTGTTTCCAAACACCTGTATGCGGAATAAATGACAAAAAAAAGGTCTCTTTTGAGTTAAGCTTCATTCATTTTCCATAGCTGGATATTTAGCAAAAGAGGGATTAACTTCTTAAAAGGTAGGTGTGAGGAATATAAAACTTTTTTTTAACAAAATCTATAATTAAGCAAACACCACAAGTGTCCTCTAATAGAAAAAAATGTGTAACCAATGCTTTATGTTGTCAAGTTGACAACATAAATTCAAGCCATGCGACAGAGTTTGGAACAAGTCATTGTTTTATAAATCTTACATCCTGGCATCAAGTCCTAATATTTAACTTATGCATCCAAAACAAGTCATCTGTTCTTTAGTGCCACTTCAACACGTTAACACCAAAAGACTAATAGTGAAACAATATTGCAAACCAGGGAAATACACATTTGTGTTAATTAAGTTATAATCAAAGTTATTCCTTGCCTGATGGAAGGCATCAGATATATCAAAGTCAAAGGGCTCATAAAGTCCAAGTGGTCAAAAGTCATTTTTTATTTTTAAGTCCGAGTTCATCAAATGTGTGACTCCAGTCCAAAGCCCTGCCTTATAACATCCACTAGCAGGAGGTCAAAGGTTCCTTACCTTTTTTAAATATACTATCTCATATAATCTTACCTCTGCAAACTTGCTTAATATACAGGTCTGCAATCAAGCATATTTCAGTAACTACTACAACTATCAAAATATATTCAAAAAGGTTGACATAAGTGGATTAGAGTTTAAATGGGTACACTATTAAAACTCAGTTAACTCAGATTAAAGAAAGATTTACAGTTGATGCTCATTTTTAGCTTGAAGGCTAATGTTGGTGATGGAACTAGGATCACTGTGTGGCATTTTGAAACAAACAATGTAGATATAGCACTAAAATAAGTGGCCATGGTTAATGGGTTTGGGGGAAGTGATTGGCCAAAAAGTTATTTTTGAACTGAATGGTTCTATTTGGCAAAGGGAGACACATATTATCTCTGTATATCTTATGTCTCATCAAGATCAATGTGGACAAAGCCAAGCCCAAAGGTTTAAGTGGTTATCTTAAGCTTGCAAAGTTTTTTCTTTTAGGGTACACTATACTGTGCAGTTGTTTTGCAACAGAGTAATATGTGTAAAATTCCTGCTGTGTTTTCTTTTAACATGTACAAATAATACTAAACCCACTATCTTAATATAATTCACAGATATTTTAATATGCGGACTAAAACTGTAACTAACACTATATGTAATTTTGTATTCTTTTACATCAGTAATATTGGTACAATGCAGTCAAGTTAAACGTTTTCTTAAAATCACTGATCCTTCAAAGACATCCAACGCCCCTGGTGACTCCTCCTGCTGAGCGGCGGACCAATGAACTAATCGGGGCGGCGCTCCCCGTCCTGGAGAGAGAACAACTCCTCCAGGCACAACCGTTAGTCGCCATTTTGAGGAGCTTGACCTGCAGTTAGGAGCCCCTTGTTACGCAGCACATTTATAACGTTTTTTGTATTTTAATTATAGGGTTTGTTAATATAAGGATCAATGTCTCGATACAACAATAATCGCGGCGGCTTTGGTATGAATAATTTTCAGCAGCGCAGAGGGGGCGGTGGGCCCGGCGGTCCGATGCGGGGTGGGCTAATGGGAAACCCACATTTCAGGAACCATCCTTTCCAGAATCAGAACCAAAACAGAAGGGGAGCAAATAATAACTTCAACAGATCGCCTAATCAGGGACCACAGACTCCCCAGAAGCCACAGTCCCTGCCTATTATGCCTCCACCGAGTCCTGGGCCGGCTCTCACCATGAAAGGCCCAATGCAGCAGCAGCAGCAGCAGAAACCGGCAACGGCACCGGCACCGGCCCCGGCCCAGCAGACACCGACAACCCCTGCGCCTCAGCCGAAGATTCAGTCACCACCCCCGAAACCTAACATGACCTCCCCTCCACCCAACGTTAAACTGGAACCCAAGAACCAGCAGCTGGCGTCCCCGGTAGCAAATGCTAACGGACAGCAGCAGAAGCAACAGCAGCAGCAGCAGCAGCCTCCACAACAGAGCCCGAAGTCTGGTCCCCAACAAGGCCCGAAGTCTGGTCCCCAACAAGGCCCGAAGTCTGGTCCCCAACAAGGCCCGAAGTCTGGTCCCCAACAAGGCCCCAAAGCTGGTCCCCAACAAGGTCCAAAGTCTGGCCCCCATCAAGGCCAGTCTTCTGGTCCTTATCAAGGCCAGAAATCAGGCCCTTATCAAGGCCACAAGACAGGCCCATATCAAGGCCAGAACTCGGGGCCATCGGCGATAAAGCCCAGACATGAGCCAGAGAAAATGGCCACAGGCAACGATGCAGCCGAGTCAGATGCGAGCCAGTCAAAGGTCTGTTTTTATTATTTTTCAATGTATTTTCTGCCGTGAATGGCATCGACAGTCATTGTTGTTCGCAAACGTTAGCTAATTAGCTAGCTAGCTAGCTTATTCAGTACGGGCAGTACGCTCGATTTGAAACACAGTGCAGTCCGAAAAGGCGGAGTGTTTGTTTGTGATATTACCAATATTACTGATCGGTCATATTTATATATTCAAAGACAGAGTAAGAGAGTCGTATTGACTTTTCTTTGAAATCTCATCTCTCTCACTCACTCTCAAACATATCGCTGTTTATGGCGGTACAAGCGGTGACTAAAATCACGCGCACCATAGATTATTCGCTTTAGGTATCCGCCATCTTGTCTAAAATCCGTCCATGCAAAATGTGTTCGGTTAAAACAAAGAACATGCAGGTTGTTGTTGTTTGTTTTACACCGACTCCCATGTTTCTTGAATAATCTCTTGTACACTAGGTTGCTTTGAATTAATACAATATATAGATAGCTATATATATAGCTACACAATATAGGTCAAGCTTATTTGTCCTCTGAGCACCCACAGTGAATGGGGGATGGGCAGTGTGTTACGTAGCTACGCAAGCAAACAAAGACAAACATATTTTAACATAAGCTAGCCTTTTAGTCTTATTTGTGTGTTCTTGTCTGTTTACATTTATTTGGTGTAGCACATCGATTTTAGAGTTGTTGTTTTTTAATGTTAACGTTACATCGTTTATCAATCGACAGGCGTTCAGGGCAACGCTCTCCATGCTGCTGAAACCCGGTGAGAAGACGTACACACAGCGGTGTCGTCTGTTCATTGGAAACCTGCCCAACGACATCACAGAGGAGGATTTCAAGAGGCTGTTCGCAAAATACGGAGAGCCTAGCGAGGTCTTTATCAACAAAAGCAAAGGCTTTGGTTTCATCCGATTGGTAAGACATAAACTCCTTAAATACACCAGATTGCCATAGTTGATTTGTGTAAAGATTACTACAATAGATGCAAGAATGTGAGGTCCAGTTTTACATCTGTGATGTGTTATTAAGCACTACTTTTAGTGTTACTATTTTGTTATGTTGATTTCGTGTTTAACAGATCCCTTAACAGTAATGGTACATTTGGGTTCTTGTAGGAGTCCCGTGCACTTGCAGAGATAGCAAAGGCAGAGTTGGATGACACGCCAATGAAAAACAGACCCTTGCGTGTCCGATTTGCCACACACTCCGCAGCTTTGTCTGTGAAAAATCTGTCACCGTTTGTTTCCAACGAGCTCCTGGAAGAAGCTTTCTCACAGTTTGGAATGGTTGAGAGAGCCATTGTCATTGTAGATGACCGCGGGCGTGCCACAGGCAAGGGTATTGTAGAGTTTGCCTCCAAACCGGCAGCCAGAAAAGCCCTTGATCGGTGCAACGAGGGTGTTTTCCTGCTTACCACGTAAGTAAAAGCAGACGTGTGCATAATGCCCTCAATTAAAGGTGCTTGAACCCGTTGCTTATTCATCTTCTTTGTTTCACCCTTTTCAGGTCACCCCGGCCTATTGTTGTCGAGCCTCTGGAGCAGTTTGATGATGAGGATGGTCTTCCAGAAAAATTGGCACAGAAGAACCCCAGATATCAAGCGTAAGCAAATCCCTGTTTGTCCCCACCCATTTGCTTTTGTAGGGATAAGTAGAGCCATTTTGAGTTACTTAAGGTTAACTTGCGTCTCTCTGATACAATCCTCTTTATTATGCATATTATCTTTGTCATTCTAGAAGTCATTGATTTGTGAACAACAGATGGTGTGTGTGTGGGGGGGGGGGGTTCAGGGATGGCAGCTGTAAAAAAAAAATAAATCAATTTCTGTGTGGAGTAGCAGATGTTAACCTGTGTAAATCAAGGAGAGGTAGAGAAAGGATGTTGTCTGTAGCCTTCAAAACTCAACACTGGCAACTAGCACCTATCCATATTGCTCACCGTATGAAGTGGACTAAATCACAATATTGTCAGCATTACCATACTGGTTAAATGTTTTGCAACTGCTGTTCAGGCCCCTTTTATAACTATAGAGCATTTATTCCCTCATACGTTTCCTACATTCTTTTAAAATGGCATTATTCTTCTATCTATCTAATCAGTATATTGTGTGGATACAATCAGGTTACCTAACATTGGTATATTGTGTCTATAGAGAGCGTGAGGAACCTCCTCGTTTTGCTCGTCCCGGCACTTTCGAATATGAGTACTCCAAGCGCTGGAAGTCCCTGGATGACATGGAGAAACAGCAGAGGCAGCAGGTGGAGAAGAACATGCGCGAGGCCCGTGAGAAGCTGGAGAGCGAGATGGAGGATGCGTACCACGAGCACCAGGCCAACCTGCTCAGACAAGGCAAGTGTAATGATGTTGTTGGGTTTGAATAAGAACCAAGGGCCTGCAGCTATTTGATTTATATTTTCTGCTATTTATCACTAGAAAACAAGCGTGTCACTCAGGATGGGGGAGTACCTTGGTGTTCAAGTGCCACAATTACATCAGTTGTGTTCATGTTTCCTTACAGATTTGTTGAGGCGACAGGAGGAACTGCGGCGCATGGAGGAATTGCACAGTAAGGAGATGCAAAAGAGGAAGGAGATGCAGATCAGGTATTTATTTATTAAAACTCTGTTTGGTTGTTGATTGAGGCAGATGTAAGTCATGTGGTCGTCCTCATAAACGCGATACTTCTGTTTTTTTCTATTGAGAGATGAATATAATATCTGATTTGTTCATTTGATGCTAAACATGGGTCACATGTTTTCCATTTTGTAAACAGACAAGAAGAGGAGCGCCGCCGGCGGGAAGAGGAGATGATTCGCAATAGGGAAATGGAAGAACAGATGCGCCGCAAACGTGATGAGAACTACAGGATGGGCAACTTCATGGATGTGAGTTAAACTTTACACTAGAAAACAAGTTTATTGCATATATGCGATGAAGCAAGATATTTCATCAATATTTGTCCAATTAAAATGTTTCTTTTTCTTTACAGAGGGACAGGGAAATGAGAATGAATCCTGGTGGCGCTTTGGGCATGGGTGGTAAGATTTTTTTTTTTTTATTTTTTATTAGTCAATTCATTGAGGTTACTTTCTTTTAGAAAGGGGGAAAAAAACTCTTAATGGGCTCTGAGAGTGAGCTCAATCTCTCATCATCTCTCAGTATAAGGCGATTCAATTCTCAGGGCTGGAGCAGGGTCTGGCTACACCACCCATCACTCTGGGAAAGCGAATAACCGCTGGCTCGTTTGCATTTTTTTTAAACCAATCACAATCGTCTTTGTGGCGCTAAGCCCACATACACAGCAAACAGAGATGTTCATTGGTCTTAAAACGCCATGCGATAGTCACATGTTTCTCAGCCAATAATGGTGTTATTGACAACTGTAAAAATTTCAAGCTGATGTTGCAAACGGGGGGGATGATTCGAAGATGGGTTGACCAAACAGATTCAACTAATGTGCGATTCTCTTGAAATAACACTAGCTAAGGAATTTTGTAATTATGTTACATCAGCTGTGCAACAAACATGCTGCATTAGGAGTTTGTCTGAAGTGTTTATTTCAAGTGCAGTATATGTATTTGACTATGTTGTTTTTTGTTAGATATGCCCTTTGGTGGTTCCAACCAGAAGTTCTCCATGGGTGGACTGGGCTTTGAAGGACAGCAGGGAATGGGACCAGCTTCAGCAGGCTTGATGAGCAACGAAATGGTAACGTATCCCACCTTTTGGAAGATTAGTACTTAATGTAGTCTGTGTTCGGATTTCCTTTTTGTTGGAGAGGCTCCCAGCTGATCTTATAACATGAAGGCCAGCTGGCCAAGCAGGATGGGAAGTTATGAATGTTTTGTGCTCCCAGCTGTCTTCGGCTGGCTTGTTGGTTGTTGAATGAGAGAAATGCTGCCTGCGTGATAGGGTTTCTTTCAAAGGTAAGCCAAGCCCCCTCAGTTACCTTCACCTGAGACTTTTTAGCAGCGAAACCGTCAACCTGCACTAAATCATAAGAAATTGTTTTCCAACGTGCTCTGTGTAAGCTGTAGACAGACTTCAGGGGCTCTGCTCACTATTATCACACTGTTTGTGTAGTGGATTGCTATTGCAAGCCCTGTCTCATGTGAGCTGGACAGGCACCTTCTCTTGACTGGAGTCAGAATTTCCTCTACCACAGTTTTTCCCCTTAACTGTTGACAATGTGCTCATTTAGTTTTAAATGACCTTTTTCATACTGTGCTAGCAGTTTTATGCATATTCTGTCATGAGAAGAAAGAAAGTTGTATATGAACAGGCTACGTGTATTTTTGGGTGGCAGTGTGAAATCCTGTGTAAAACTCCTTTTGTGCTACAAGCCAATTTGAGACTTGAAGTAGGTGTGTAGTTCATTTTCTGGACCAGCAAACTTTTCCTTCTCAACATTTTTTGAGCATTTAAAATGCTTTTAGTGCAGGCTGACGGTGTAAGGCATTAAATGTTGGAAACAATTGTCTAAATTGTATATTACAGCAAGATAAATTGATGGGGGCAGGCAAAGCCTTGTGACCACTTGTGTTTAGGATGATATTGGGGAATATTGGACTAAACTTGAGATCTATGGTTCTGGCAGAATTGTAGTACCAATATTGGGTTGGTTTCTGTATTACAGTTGACTGTAAGAACGGCTAAATGTGTGTATTCACATTTTAGGTGAAATGAAACAAAAGCATTTCCAGGATACTTATAGGATAGCTTTGAGGTTTATATGCAACCTCTTGTACGAACTGTACAGTAGAGATGGAATCGACTGTTCGTCTAAGACACCCCAGGCGCGCGCACACAGAGATCCATTCACGACTTTTTCATAACTGGCAAATGTGCTTTTGACCGCTACTAAACAGAAACGCAACAACCTGATGCTAGCCAACACTGATAGCCTGGAATTGGACTCTCATCCTTGTTTGCGCATTCACTCTCGTTAAACAACCGGTTCAAGCTTCAACACACAAACCACGTGGTTGCATCTGCCATCTGGTCACCATACAACCGCACTGCACCTAATGTTTTTTTTTTTGAAGAAGAAGTTCCACACAGAACCGTGTGACGTTTGTAGTAGTCTTGCATGTGTTTCATATTTGTACAGTAGCATCTAACAGCGCTGTAGCAAATGCGATACTGCCCTTGTCGGAAAAACATGTTTCACCACCACTGTAAAATCAAGAGGAAAGTTATTTTTACAGCAGGATTGTTGCACAATTATTTTTTATATTAATAATAACTTTTGAAGATTTTAAAATCAAGACCCATCTCTACTGTACAGTATATGCTTCAATTTATAGAACGGTTTTGTATTTGAAAAATGGTGTGCCTCACATTAGTAGCTTTAAAAAAAATCTACTTTGTTTATTCATGCTAATATAGCATGCCCTAATAATGTAGTCTTGCATTGAATTTGAAGCACCATTTTCTTTTATAGTCAATGTAGAAAAGGCTTTCTTAGGATCTAAAAATCTTTTTTTAGGTTCAAGCTTGTTGGCAGTGTTGATGTTGGCGATGTATTATTTTCACAATCCATGAAGTTGCATGGAAGGCGCAAATTGACAGTTTTATAGTCCCATGAATGTGAAGCTCAGTAAAAGTCTTATAATATAGTCGGCTGAGCAGATTGTTGCAGATCCGGTTCAGGATATATTCATATTCTACATTCAGACATACTATGTTACTTTGTATGTTCCGTTCTTACCATATTGTTCCACTGTAGCCTTGAGCCTCCTCCTCTGTTGGAGTTTTGGCTCTTGAGACTTTCATTCTTTCTCACACTATTTAAGTTTCACAGCGTGTCTGAACTGGCACATAGTCATTTCTTGTTGGAGAAATGCTTGTGCTGAATGTCTTGTGAATGTTTACATTTTACTGTGCCGATAGTCTACACATGTATTTCTGGTACAGTCCCTATACTTCAGATTCTGGTCACATTTGGGGCAAGTGTTTTTTTTCCCCCCCATTTTATCAATGCAGTGCCATAAGAGGTGCTGTGAAAGCTGGACAGTAGATTAATACACCATCATTTCTGTTTAGGAAACATTGGAACTAA
Source organism: Perca fluviatilis (assembly GCF_010015445.1). Lineage (NCBI taxonomy): Eukaryota > Metazoa > Chordata > Actinopteri > Perciformes > Percidae > Perca > Perca fluviatilis. The sequence continues at coordinate 26,420,688 of NC_053124.1, forward strand.
TTAAGCATGAATTGGTTTTTGATGGCCATTCATTTCATATCTTATTTTTTTCCCCAAACTTCTAGGGAAATGTAACTAAAGAATGTTTGGCTCTTATGTATAATTTTTTTTTTATGCATACCTCTATCAAGACGTTGATATGTTGCTATATTCAATGATCTTGGGGGAAACATGGGCAGCATTTACAAAATGCTAGACCAACGAAGTAGTAAGGCTAGGCTATAGGCTAGTCTTGGCATGCACTGGAGAGACCATACTAGGTAGGCACTGACTAACGAAAGCATTACCCTCTCTTCCTTTTCCGTATGTAACCTGTGGCACCTGTGGACCTTCATATTGGAACGAACGGTTTCTTCGGATGTGTCTCCTGCTGGTTGTGTTGTATACCTCACAATATAAAACAAATCACCTCTATTGGCATACCTTTTTATACACTTCCATGTGGACATGAACTTTGTGCTTGCGCACTTAACCCATATCTTACCACCACTATCTGCCTCCCTGGCAAATTGTTCCCCCCCCCCCCCAACAGCGCAACGAGCGCTTCGCCCAGGGTGGTCCTAGGGGAATGGGTCCTGGTAACCCTGGGTTCGGCAGGGTCCGCGAAGAGTTTGATGGTCCGGCTAAGAAACCCCGTTTTTAAACGCTGCTCTTTGATGCTCCCAGCAGCACCCTTTGTATAGATTCTCCTCAACAAACATGTTGAGTCGCATTTCTTGTATTTAAGTTTAAATTGTTGCTACATTTTAGCCTGACAATTTACTCATTTTATGACGAAGTCAATATTTTCCTTTTTTATTTTGTATTGTCAGTAGTATGGAAAGATGGGACACCCTCGTGTGATCGTTAGTTCTTTCTGACCCATGTATAATTTTTTTTTTTCAGATGTATTATGCTCTGTGAGTCGCCGTGAAGTGATAACTGTAACATTTTTCTCGACCTTCTATGGCTATGTTTTGTGCCATACATTTGGAGTCAAAGCATGTATTATAATAAAGAGACATTGGTTCTATCAGGACAAACCGTTAACATTTATTCCCAGAAGTTGAAACATACAGTACGTTTGAAAAGCAACCAATTGCCAACAATTGGTTATTTGTAAATAATGTGGATACATCTGCCACATTAGGTCTTAAAGGGTCTATGTGTTATCTCTGCCGCAGTCCTGACCACCAGCGCATGGTGCTGCCTGGTGCAAATCCTTTGCAAGTCCTTTGCTTCTTTATTTTCTTGCCATCAAATTCAGATAACTGGCTGACACCGCCACAATCGGCAAACTCAACAAAAGTCTGTGTACGACTCAAATAAGTGAGGACATGGCTAGTGCATATAGGCACTGGTACGACATTTAGCATCTGCTAAGAAGTCTATAGACTAGATGGCACCCAGCACAGGTAAACTGTACACAAGACTCAATTTATATTTCTCTCCACAGATACTGCCTCCCCTTTATGCTTTAAAGCTATTTTCAAACGTAAGTGCCTGCACTGAGTCGTTAACCGTGTTTCATCCATTGGTACACAGTAACTGCTTTTACAGTCGTGCTTCAGGAAAGCAGAAATGCTACATAGATCCTTTAAGTGTGTGTGTGTGTGTGTGTGTGTGTGTGTGGCTAAGTGGAAACCCGCTTGTCAGTCCACATTGTGCGTCTTGTGTGCACATTTGGAGGATATTGACTATGTTTACATGCAGTCCAACATATAATGATTAAAAAAAAAAAAAGATTGCCACGCCCACCCTTAACGGTTTTATTAGCAAAATAGCCAATTCTTGCAGATGGGCTGCCAAAATTAAACTTCCAGATACTGTTGGCGTCTTGGACCGTTAGCTGAATGGATGAGATCACAATTTCAAAACAATTAGGCTCCGGAGTAAGGAATTAGGATTTCGATGACCTTGGTTTGTGTTTGTACATCTCGTAATGGTGTTTTATTGGACATCATTGAGCTTTTAGCCTTCTATCTTCTTTTAGCAGATAGACAATCAATCAATCAGCCCCCCCTCCCCCTGTGTGCCTGAGTGTGTAGATGTTGGCCATGTCTTTTAAAAAGTGTAACTGTAAATAAGGAAGCCAATAACCTTAACCTATATAGTTGGCCACCGGTTACTGTTTAACAGTTTAGACCAATGGTGCTTCACAAACCTGCATGTAAATGTAGCCATATTCAGTTCAGTTATGGACTTATTTTTGGTACAACAGAGGTCACCAGTTTGTATGTTAAAGGAACAAAAGGAAGTCTTTACTTCATTGACAAACTTTTATCTGACTCGAATGCCCGTACCATAGTTGCACTTTGTAAGCATGAGTAAATGTGACTTTGCATGACTGGCAAAGGGCTCAGTTGGACTGGCAAACATGCATTGTGGTCAGTTTTGAAGGCATGTTGACAACCAGAAACTAAAGCATAAATGTATAAATTTGTTCCATCTATGGCTCAAAATGGTAACCTTAACATATTTTTCTAAAATGTAGTAATGGAACAACGTTGTTGTGCTTCTGGCAAAGCTAACCTTTTTAAAGTCAACACCCCTGATAATGCTAATGCTATTTTAGAGTGAATGTTTGATAAAGCCAACGCCAGGCTGTTTCAATCAATCACAAAACAGAGAGAAAACAGACTGTCCGACACGTTAAACTGTAATCGTGCATTTTGAATATTTCATGCCATTAGACTGATGCAGCCTAAGGTGAATCCTTTATTTCTTCACAACAGAATCTTGTGCCTGGTCTAATCAAATACATAGACCGTTTCACTGGCATTGCTAGGCAACCGATGTGGTCCATGTTCACTTCCTGTGTATGTTTTGATGGACAGAAACTATTATTTCCTTGGTTGCAGTGTGTGTAGTTTTCTTGAGCTGGCTGCAACAAAAAACTGGGACACATTACGAATGTTTACGTTTAAAACTGTGAAATGGTCCATAACGGTTAACGTTACGTTTCCCTTTTATTCTCAGTGCATGGCTGCATCATTTATTTAATTAAATTTTTTTTATTGTAGAGGACCTGCCTTTTACATCAGCGATTATTAACTTAAACAACATTGTAACTGTAAATGTTCAAAAGAACATTGTAGAAGAAGATAAGGAATGTTAGTTTTTGAATGTATCCAAGTAATAATCAATTAATCAAAGTAATCAGCTTTAATATAGTACTTAGTTGCTGGCTGCAGCCCTATAATACATTTTAAAATGTTGCTGTTAATTCAACATGAATGCAGTCATGATTATTTTATTTTTTTAAGAGCTGCATGACACTAGTGTTGCATATCAGTCAGCAAACAGCTGATGTTGGAAAACCGATATAAATCCTACCTTTGCACAAGTTGTACTTTGTACTGTGATGAGCATTCCTTGTGCTGGACCTGTAAGAAGACAAGAAATCCAGAGTTTGCCCAAAGCAAGGTCAACCACATCAATTGGAGCTGCTATTGCAGTGGAACATGTGGCCCATCTCTGCTCCACCTGTTCCCCTTTTGTTATAGAAAATTCCCATTCTCCAGTTTGTGAATTCCCTTTTACATCTTGTCACTTCACAAAAGGAAAACTGATTATTGGTTTAATAATCTAATACTATTTTACACTGTGAATTCTAATTGAATATTGTGTTGCACAGATACATTATGTAGCTGAATGCATAAACCAACATGGCTGAAATAAGTTATCTCTGTATTTATCTGTTGGTAATAACCGAGCCTTACTGTGTTACTTGGGTACAGCCGGGGACACAGTGCTTCCATTTTATTTTCCTCAGATATGGCTTCAATTTGTTGTTTTCACACTGATTCATATCATTACCATTTAGAGCCCATTGACCAGCACCTTTCTGCGTTTCAGGAGACTATGTGTTAAGCTGTAGTTGCATTAATGTCATCTGTGGCAATATTACAAGACTCAAGAGGCCACAAACAGTATTAAAAGAAAACGGAACATTTAACAATGTTGTTATACACCTGTCATGGCTGCCTTCTGCCCAAGATGCAGATCCTTCAAAACGGGGAACAATTAAAGCATAATTGAACAATTGACTTACCAAATTTGTTTTTAATGTTGATGGTGAGCTACCCTCTGACATTTGGATCAAAGATTGTAACAAAATTCTGTAAATTGAAAGGCCTTCTATATAAATAAACTGTCAAATTATTAACATGTTATCATATGAAAGAACAACTTTTAAAACACTCATTGTTAAGGGCTTCCTGCAGCTGAAATTAACATTTTTACTCTGCTGCCCAATCTGGCCTCTCCCCATGAATCATGTCAGTACCTGTTCTGAGGTATTTTGACATCACTTTGGCAGCAAATGGACACTGGCTTGCCTCAGCAAGCATTTCTCAGAGTTGTGTGGTAGGAGGAGACGGGCGGTAAAAGTGAGTGTAAGTATTCTTGTATTAATTTTTTAAGATTGAGCACATTTCATTTTAAAGTGTAATTGTTTCACTTGTTTTATTTTTTTATATGGAAATGGAGAATATGATGAGAGATGAAGCAGGGCTCTTTGTTGTTTTTTTTCCTGGCACTAGCTTGACTGATTCTGTCGACTGCTGAACGTGTATTTACATTACGTGTAGTTGACAAAAGTCTCCTTACAACAGTACAGCTTTTGAAACTTCTTTAATAATGCTTACATTTTTAAGACTAAAAAGAACAAAGTGGCTTTCAGTCTTAGATTTGGAGTCACTTGTATAGTGCTCTTTTGTATAATTTGATAATTGTCCAATGGCTGACTTTGATCATCATTTGGACCTACAACTGGATGACCGCAATGCATCCTGTAGTAGTTCTGTAGCTGCCAAAACCTTGGAATATGTTAAGACATCAAGAAACTTTAAAAAGATTTGTAGCATTTCTCCTGTGCACAGTATGATGATGTACCCTGCACTATAACTATAAATATAAGGATTGCTTTGTTATAAAAAAGATCCGAAGTAAATCCTCTCCTTCATTTGGCATCTGAAAACCCTGCAACACACATCTGAAGTGGCTGCAAAACGGAAGACTACAGACACTTGGTAATATAATTGGATATCATGGAGTGTTCATCTGTAATGTTGCGTGTGTTTGTGTCATGTACATTTTTTCTTTAACAGGTTTGACCAGCTTTAAAGATTTGTGGCTGTAGTGTGGAGTCAGGAATGCTTTAGAAAAGAAACCTAAACACTGGACTTCTTTCTTAAGATTCACAATAGGATAGTCAACTGTTTCTTGGTCGACTGAAATTCTACTTACTCTTCATTTAAAGGACTGATCCCGGGGGGCGGGGGGGGGACTACGCTTTTTCCTGAGGACAGCATTTTTATTTATTTTTTATTTGCCATGGGATAGATGCATATTTACTCTATGGTACATGATGAGGTGCCTATTTATCCTGTGCTCTGCTCATTTGGCATTTTCCTTTCTGGTCCCAGAGAGTTGGTGTGTAACTGGGTAAAACGCTTCACTCATCACTGGTGCTATTTTACCCAGATGTCCAATCACAGTGAAGCAGGGGTGGTACAAGCGACAAATAAGTAAAAATGTATACAGCTGGCCACATAGACCAGGGGTGCGTCCTCTCTCCCTACATGCCTTAGCCTTCCCTTCATCCAGGGCAAGGACTCTACCTTGTGCTGACATTTTTACTTTTGCGGCTATTCTAGAGAAGGCTACAAAAGTAACACCAGAGATTGTCCGGCCAGTGAGAATTTGGTTGAACAAGAGAATTTGGTCGGACAAGAACATGTCAACCAACAACTGGAAGGTGTCAGCCCTCATTCACAACAGTACTATATATATATATATATATATATATATATATATATATATATATATATATATATATATATATATATATATATATATATATATATATATATATATATATATATATATATATTAAAACTATGATGCAAACACATTTGCCTTTGACCCAGTGTCTCATGGATACACAGTTGGGTAATGGTGCTGATTTAGCTTTGTGGCATTCTTGTTGCGTGAGGTATTTTCTAACCCGGGAGATTGAACAACTACACAGTGTAGTATTTATTTTTTTTTTTTTTTGGAAAGACAAGAACATGACTAAAATGCAACTAAACGGATTTTATGTACTCTTTAATGTCTCTATAGCGAAGTTCCCCCTTTATTTATTTTTTATTATACCTCGCCCATTGGCCCATGGCCACTGCTGCTGTCGGACAAACATGGACTAGACCTAATGGCGCGTTCGCTTACAACTCGTAAGATCATGGTGCATTCGAAGTTATTGTAAAATCTAGTGATTCTTTTTGTCATTTAACAGTAGTTGATCTGGTAATCGGAGTTATGTTCATAAGCTATTGGTTTGACATTTTAAATTTATTTAAATTTGGCCATATTGCCAGTAAACAAGCAGTTTTTAAATGTCACGGACTGCTTTCTGCTCTTTTTGTTTATGCTCTTCTATTTTTAAAAATTTTCAGTTTAGGCACTGACACCTTTTTTGAAAGTATACTTTTAGCACTGGTGTTGGGAAAACAAACGATATCCAACCCTAGCTGTCACAGGAGGAGAGCATAGACTGTAGGCTTCCGTCAACTTGCCTCAGCTCCATCTAGGCTCCACTTCTTTGCCCATTTTTGTATTAGACGTCACTACTGCTAAGATGGCATCGGCCTGACCCACTGGGAGCCGTCCACTTTGAGCTTCATTTTGACTCTTTGGGTGACGTCCCAGAGACGATGTCCATATTTTAATATATTTTAATTCTTAAATAAGTTTAGTCTGGAACCAGTTTACAACCATTTTTGTTTGTTAATCAATGCTGGTGTATTTATTTTTAAGATTACAGCCAAAAAAAGCTTTAATTTACCTAGCCACGTTCACCATTGAGGTTATTCCAGATTAGATTTTTGAATAGCTAGCTACGTTTATTTTGTAGATTCTTCTTTTTTTTTTTTACAATTTTTACCTTTTTAACATACAATTAGCTACATGAACACATCCAGATGACCGCAACCACAACACTCAAGACCATCCAACAAAACACTAACAAAATTAACAAACCTGTATAAATGACAACCACCATAAGCCCATCATACACGTTTATCCCCAGCACAAAGCTTCTTAGGAGCACTCCAGAAAGCTCAGGCATTTTTTTAGTATAGACATTCAATCTAGAAAACAATTATTTTATTTTTTTATTTTATTTTTTTTCAAACGCTGCCACCCTAGCCATCTCACAAGCCCACTCTTGAATGATGGCACCCCTTCATTCCTCCATCCTCTTAAAATAATCTGTCCAGATATCATTAAACTAGTCTGTACCCAGCTTATTATGTACTTATCCACCTTCTTAGGATTGACCCACCTCCCAGAACAAATAATCTTGGGCTGAATGGAACCTGGGTCCCTGCAATCCGACATAGGTTATCATGTATCCCGGTCCAAAATTACTGGACCTTATCACAGGACCATAGGACATTAAGTAAATGGCCGTCCTCTCTTACATTTCCAACTATTTAGTGTGTCTTTCAGACCCATTCTAAACCGAAACTGATTGAGGTGTACCCTCACATCGCGTGACATAGTTTTAGTATTCCTACAGATTCTGTTCCCCTCATCATCCAATAATACTCAGAACCTTTCCCAGGTCTTTTTGAGGGCTGTCCAGGCTCCATCCCCCAGGTTCCACATAAGCATAGAATAATACCCAGAAGCCTCATAACCTTTCCATATTTCAACAACACCATATCTAAACATTCTGGTGTCTTCGGGGCTGAAGATCTGGAACCAAAAATCCCCCGAAACCGATGGCGAAGTTGCAAATATCTAAAATAAAAATGGAGACCTAGTTTTTCAAATTGCTCTACCACATCCTCAAAGGGTTTCAATATGCCACCAAGATCCCCCAGTGTGGCAATTCCCTTTTCTAACCAATCCTTGAGCCTTTAATCACTTATAAAGAGTGACAAGGAGAATGGCACAACAAAATCCCTTTGGAGTCACTTATGTAGTGCTCTTTTGTAAATGGTGACTGCCAAGTGTCTGACTCAATGGAGAGATTTTTAACTGGATTTTCTGACTAAAATATATAACTTCTGGAAGGGATTTTGCAAATGGAAAAACTAGAGTGGGGGGGAAAGGCAAAAGTCAGATGACTGCCAAAAAGGCAAAAGTGAGAAGACTGCCAATACTTTGAAGTTAGTAAGACAGTAATTTAAAAAGTGTAAAAGATTGAAGTTGAATCACAGCTCACAATTAGTATTAAGTATTTAAGCAACATTATTAGGCTAATTTAGGGCTTTGGTAGTCAAACAGATGTACACACAGCATCTGACATTCTGCAAAATAGTACAAGTGCTCATTGACGTGACCTAAGTGTAACTTTTAAAACTTGTAATGTTATGTCTGTGTGTTGGTGTTGTGTACAATTTGTTTTTCTTTAACAGGTTTGACCATCTTTAAAGGTGTTGGACTATGAGAAGGAACTTTCCAAACCAAGAAATTCAAAGTCTGTAGCTTCTTTTCTTGTTAATGGAACACAGTCGAGGACCAAACGGCACCTATTTTTGAAAGATATAAATGTATTGATTTATTATAGGTGGTGGTGGCTCAATAGCTTAAGACTGCAGTGTGACTTTATCATTTGGCCATTCTTCTTGCACAAATAAATAAGACTGAACCGACTGTGCAAAGATCACTAAACCACCCCTACTGCAGCACATTTTGACTTTGTGACCTTTTGACACATTTTGACTAGTTCATCAATATTTCTTTAAAGATAGCGCTTAACAGACTACACAGTAAGTACATAAGATTTGGAACAGGGGAGTCCCCTCTGGCCAACACATTTCGACTTTGCGAAAAGTAATAATAGTGTTTTTGATGACATTCTTAAAGAGAAGTTCTTTAGGAACTATTTAGCAACTATATTCAGGAGATTTAAAACAGGGATGTCCACTTATATTGCCAACACATTTTGACTTTATTGGAGTAAAAATGTGAACCAAATGTTGATGCTGTTGGAGGTTCACTCTAATATAGAGGGACAGGGACTTGTTGCAGCAAATTTTGATGGCGTAAATATGGAAATCAAAGCTTTGTAACTGACATTTTTCAAGAGAAGTTCTTTGTCGAGGTTTATATAAAGGCAGATTTAAGCCCACTTGACAGTCTACACAGTGACTATTTAGGAGTTTCAGAACAGGGAGGCCCCTTATTGCGGACACATTTTAATAGCATCATTGGAGTAAAAATTTAAAGCAAAGCTTTGACCGTGACGTTCTTTTAAAATAACTTTATAGTCGACAGACCATAAAGTAACTATATAATGTAGAGGTTCGAAACGGGGATTGTTCCTTTTGCAACTAGGCCTGGGCGATATGGCCAAAACCTTCTATCCAGATATAGGTCATATCATGACCGTAACGTTATACATTACTATATAGCATGGTTTCTGCTAATTCAATAAATCTATATGAAATAACTGGAAGGTAAAGCCTATTTTTTTGTATACTCCTGTGTGAATTAAATGTGACAAATGAGAAGTACATGAGTAAATGAGTATTTTCTCATTTTATTAAAAACTTAAGTGCAAAAAACATAATCTGCAAGAATCAGAATATAAAGCGCCGTCCAAATGATAGCGATATAAACTATAGAAAAATATATGCGATGGGACATTTTAATATCATTTTGACATTGTAATATCATTTTGACAACCTAAATCGACATATCGCCCAGCCCTAATTGAGTGACATTATTTTGATATAACTTTATAGTCAACAGACTGTAAATATAGAGGTTCGGAACAGGGATCTCCCCTTTTAAAACACATTTTGACTTTGTGTCATTGAAGTAGTAATTAAAAAGCAAACTTCTGACACTGACATGCCTAAAGAGAAGTTCTTAATCGATTTGTTTAAAGGCCTCATTGCTTTTAACCCAGTCAACACCCATATTTGTTCTTCTTTCGTGGAGAATTCCTGACCCTGAAAGCTGTTGGTAAAAACTGCAAGTAGTAAGCCTGACCGACCTCCTATTCACCATCTACCTGAGGCAGGAAGTCCCATGCACCTTACGGTTGAAGAGAGGATGGTGTGTTTGTGTGTTTGACTGTATGTGTCTGTTTTTGTTTGTATGTGTTTGAGCGTGTGTGTGTGTTAATGTCTCTGGGTAAATGAGACGTGAATTAGCTGCTGTCAGCCAGCTTATCAAAGACAGGCGGACCCAGTCCACAGTAGAGGCTCTTCTCTGCAGTTGGGTTACATTGACGATGAGTAGTTCTGCAGAAGTCAGTGGACAGTAAAGCCTGGACTTGTTTGCACTGCAGCCAGAGGTATGCTTACACAGATCAGCTGCACAAGTAAGGTAAGTGTCCCATCCATGTTTACAATACAAGATGCACAGTTCTCTCAAAACTCTTCTCTCTGTCCTCTCTTACACCACATCACTGCTCACAGTGACGTTTACAGGGCTTCTGGCATCACACTTACAAAGAATGGCATCACAGTGCAGATTTCTGTTCTTCAACCTTTTTGTGCGTGGATGTATAGCCCGTGCAGTGTGTGTGTGTGGTTGTAGTACTTTGGCTTCTCTGTATGTATGCATGAAAGGTACTATGTATGGACTGCTGGTTCAACACTAGTTCCTAACTAGAGGTGTGCGATACAGTGCTGCTGTCATTTTGTGAACACTAGAAGTCAAGAGAAGAGTAACCGGTTTTTATTTTCGGTGCTTGAAGTATTCAAGCAACATCAAACATGTATTTAGTCATTTTTTAAAGCATTAGAAAGCTTCAACCTTGTACAACCGTACAGAATATATGTTCTCATTCAGCTTGTGCTGATTTCTTTGGCGATGTTTGCTGAACGTTTTTTGACGAATTAAAATTAGCTTTGGTAATAGGCAGGTTGTTTGCAACAATGAACAGGGCGGAAAAAAAGTCAATGAAGCCCAACTCATAGATGCCATTTTCTTCTGTCTTTTTTTGGGGGGGAGGGGTAGTTTTGTCTTTTGCTGCACCTCTTTTACATCTTTAACAATCAAATAGTGCTGATCAAAAACTACAGAAATTTATTTCTGTTTTGATACCAGTTTTTAAATCTCAATAGATTTGAGTAGCTTTTTGCCTTTTCAGAAACAATAGCACATGTGCAGACTAATCTTTTTATATAAATTTAAAGTACAGTAGTCTTGCTGAACCATGGAAAATTCTAAAAATCATTCAAACTGTTTAAATGTTAACGAAGTTTGCACTTTCACTCAGTTATGTAAACATGGCATTGACCTTTAGTAACTGACAAAACTGCTCCATCTGTTGTCACCACTCCTGTCCTCTGTCTCTGGCTGTGAAATGTCTGTAAAACTGTAAACGATATGTTGTGGTACCGGGTTGGGATCTCTTTGCAGCTTTGAAGTGAAACGTAACCTACTGCTTGGGTTGCTCTGGGTGGGGATGTAGAACATGTATACTGCTCAATGCAGTTTGCAGTTTTATCCTTAGACCACAACCTTTTTTGACTTATGTTTGGTTAGATGGAGTATTTTTCTTTCTTTTTTTTTTCTTTGTTATGAAAAATGCACTAAATTCACACAAATTATGACTTCATTTCCTGAGTTCATGTTGAGCAGTTTCTCTTCACTTTCCATACAACCTCGGTCTATAAACTTTGGATTTACTATATCACATAGATCACCTTTCTTGGAGTAATAGCTTAGTCAAGTCTCAACACATAGACATTATGTACATATTTTAAGATTCAGTGTTACTTGCACTTCCCAAGGATATCGCATTTTTGATGTCCATCACAAGTGAACGTCCATAAATCTGCTTAGGAATCATAGGGGGGGAAAAAAAACCTCATAACTTCAGTCCTGAGAATAATCGCATTTGTAAAGTTGTCATAAGTATCAAAGTAATTCAGTAATAGTTGTGTGTACATCCAGAGGTAAAACGGGAGCTGCTAATGCGACTTTTTATGGTACTAATTTGCCAAAATGTAAACAAGTTGCAACCCGCATCGTAAAACAGTGAATCGCAACATTGTACTTATTGTTTACATTCCCCAAAGCATCATGGACACTGTGGTTCCAAAGCTTAGAGATGATGAATAGAAGTAGCATTAATGGGAGCAAAAATCCATCAATAACTTTTTTTTTTTGCACTATCAGTATACATTTTTAAACCGTGTAACAGGGCAACGCCCTTCAAGATCTTTTCCTTGGGTAGAGCACCAGAGTGAAAATGAATATCTACAAACTTCTAAAAAAAAAATCAACAAACCTGATCTATATGATGGTTGTTGATTCTAAGTTTAAGTGGTTTGTAGAGCAGACCTACAGACGCAGCTAAAATATATTGACTTTTTTTTCTGTTATTTCACATCCTCTTGAAGGGATGGAAGGAGTAAAATGGAGAGACAAGTTGTTCTGTGCAGACTGATCTCATTAAGTGCCGTATGTATGACACGCCAATTCGTATGCCATTTTGGCGTGTTATCAAGACTCATAATCGCTTTTTAGCGTGTTTATAAACGCCGTTTGGCCTCCATTGACCTACATTACGTGTGAATTATCGCCGTCGTAGCGAGTGGTATGAAAGGACGGAAGTCTGCGGATGGGTAAAACACAGGACTTTAACCCAGGAGAGCCGGGATCGCATCCCGCGTGTGGCGTTTATCAACCTTGTTTGTTTTTATGTTTTATTATTTAGTAAATAATAAAATGTTCTTTTCCTAAACCCAACCGTTTGTTTTCCTAAGCGTGTGACATTGGTCACCATCGTGTTTTTTGTTTGTTACTAAAGCCTTCCCCAATGTTCTTTTCCTAAACCCAACCTTTTTTTTCCCTTTTTTTTTAACAAGCGTGTGACGTTCTTGCGATAGCACGCCATGTGGATAGCTGAAAATGCGTACAGATAACACGCCATTTGGCTTTAGGAAAGTGGCGTGTATGTTTATGCAGTCATGATGCCATGTTGTTCTGTGAGATTATTTTGCAGTAGTGCTGGACTTTATTGCTTTCCTCTCAGTACATCTTACTGCTCATATTTTGTCACTCCATGTTAAACCTGAATGTCCTGTCCTGCCAGTGACCAGCCAGTCATTGTGGAAACACAGTACATCACGACTGTGGCGTTTTCCTTTTGTAGCTCGTACGGAGGTGTTGTCCTGTAAAGGACCGTGGTGAAGTTTATGGTTCTCCTTGATCAAGAGGGAACTGCGCTTTTCAGCCAATGCCATGAATCAAGCCCTGGAGGCTGTCAAGATGTATCTGTCTGCACTGTGATCCATTTTCTAACTAAGTCCTCAGTCCTGATTGACCAAAATGTCCTGTCTCTGAGTGTGATGCCAGAATAACCCTTTTGGCCTCTAATGGCCTCGTCTAAAAGGGCACTGCCCAAAGTCTGCCCGACTGACACTGAAAATGACCAGGTCTCTACTTCTCTACAAGCTTCATGGTACAACTCCCAACTCTGTTTGGGGTTTTTTGCAGTGACACCCCTGACGTGTCAGTACGAAGTCCAGCTTCACATGGCTTTGTAACAGAATTACCTTCCCCGAGGTTTGCAACAGATCTCAACGTTGTTGTCATGAATTTGTCTTGTCTGCAGTTTCTAAACAAATGGACCTTGCTGAGATGCCTTTCTAAAACCTGTATTTTATACTTTATTGCACAATGCATACATTTGTACTTGTCACATTTACATACACTATTTTCTTATAATGTAAGGGTCACATAACATCATAACCCATATTTACAACTAATACATTGAATCTTCACACTCGCACAAACACATGCACAAACAAAAACACTAATTTTGTCTTTTCTTAAAGATGGCAACCTTTTATATTGTGTGTGTGTGTGTGTGTGTGTGTGTGTGTGTGTGTGTGTGTGTGTGTGTGTGTGTGTGTGTGTGTGTGTGTGTGTGTGTGTGTGTGTGTGTGTGTGTGTGTGTGTGTGTGTGTGTGTGTGTGTGTGTGTGAGAAAAGGTAATGATAGAAACCTGCTGACCAGTTCACTGCCAGGCTCTCATTGTTTGTTTCTCGCCACAGGAGCCTCGACCAGTCGAAGGAGGCTGACACTCCACACCGTTAAGCCAGGGTAAGATCCCCAGTGGTTATTATGCAGTGTGTGGGCTTTGAGAAGAACCCAGCAGATATCTAAACTAGATATACATGTTTTCCTTTGAAAAGAGTCCTCCACCATATAGCTTTGCACTCCTGTACCATTCTCCAGTCATGATGGATGATTTGAAATACAATATCAAAATCGATGCAGCAGAACCAGCAATTTATTTTTTTTTAAACATTTTTTACCTGCATTCTTCTTCCTTGTCGAAATCCTGTGACTACATTACCCACAATGCAATTTGACTCTTGACAGTTCAGTTGGGAGATTTAGGCGTGTTGTGCCAGTAGCATAGCCTGGAAATCCAGACCAAAATCCAAAAGATTACGTGTAATGAAAATGGCCCAACTCGAGGGGCGGTACCAAGCATGCATTTGAAAATCTCACTGCGACCAATCACAACAATACACAGGGTGACATAACCAGAGCCCCATACGCTTAGCTACCAGCAGAGCTAACTGGTAGATTAAACTGTCGTCCTCTGTTTAGCTCGCCTCAGGCTCGTCTATATCAAATACACCGATGTGATTGGTGCAGCTCAACTACAAGAGCATAGTTAATGACCATCATGAATCAGTGCCAGAGTGACTTGCTGAGCAAATTCAAATTGTGCTCCCGCGAGAACTCTGGATTTCCAGGGTACTAGTAGCGGCTAATGTACCCTGAAGCCGCTAGCCTCAAGCAGAGATAAGAATCGGCCTACAGAGGAATTTTCAAACTTGAAGTCCTAAGACCTAATCGACGCGCCCTTAAGTGAAATCCCTTGAGACCATTTCATGCAGGTCCCTCTAGAGCCGTAAAAAGCTTCATACAACTTCTTTCATCCCGTAAACAAACTGATGGATGAAATCGGTGGCCTCCGCTAACCCGGGGTATAACAAACACACAGGTGTTGGTTTTGTTGAACTTGTTTGGGTGGGACAACTTAAGACAGATCAATCATCCATTAAATGCCAGTCAGGGTGTGCAGGACATTTAAAAAGCAGTAAATGTTATTTTCTGTAAATTCATTCGAAAAGTAATAACGGTTGGTCTTGTCTTTCTGGTTTTTAGGTAAAATGAAGACTGATGTCTGATACAATGCCAGAGCTGCAGGAGACTCAGCAACTGCACTGGGGTGATGCCAGGATGACTTCCATGTTAGTTCCTCTGCAGTTATTCATTCAGACGCTGATGTGAAATATCTTTGTTACATAGAAACCGCTTTTTACAAAAGCATTAAAGTAAATCTAGAAAACCTATACTGGGAAACGCTTCATAAGCTGTGATGTATGTCATATTGAAGACCACACTGGCAGCTGGACTGTTGAATAATCTCACAAAACAGTTTTTTCTTTTGCATCTCCATTTGCAGAGCTGCAGGTGGTGGCGCAGACGCAGTACTAGGAGGCATCCAGCAGGAGGACAAGCAGCTTGTAGTCCAGAGGAGGGATGCACTAAATTGTTTTTTTTGCTTTAAAGTTTTAATAATAAATTATATAAACCTGAGTTTTGTTGTTTGTATTCCTTGCAATATGGACGATAACCCGTTTATGTGAGTTAATTTTAACTTAATTTAAATCTGTGGTATTGAGGAGTTTGTTGTTGAAATAGAGCTTTACACTTTATAGCATGATTGCATATATGAAGTGGAATTTTAAGTTGCAGCTTGTGGACAATTACAAAGAACGCATAGTTAATCAAATAAAAAAAGACAGTTTAACTAAATTCAGTCATACTGATGCATTGTATACACCCTGAAATACTCCAGCTGAGCCCTGAGCAGTTGATTAACTACAACCTCAGCCTGCCTGACTTGTGTCAGTGCTCCTGCGCTGAAGCCAATCCAGTTACAATTAAGGGTAAAGGTGCAATGTTGCTGCTGCTGCTGGATCACACTTGTATCCTGAGGTCTTGGCTGTCAACCCTGGAGGAGGTCCAGTCCAGAGGGAGGAAGGTGATACGTTGGAGCCCGAAGCTCACAGGCCTGACTGAGGGAGGCCAAATGTGGATCGGTTTGGTGTTTGTGGTCACCTGAGCTGCACTCTGGTACTCAACACTCTGTCAACAGGCTGCTAGCAGCCAAAAATACAAGACTGGTGACTCATTAAATGAAAAAACCTGTGAACTTACCAAACGATACAATCCACGGTGCTTAAGTGACAATGACTTGTTGGAAATGCAAAACTGATCTTAAACCCTGAATGAAAAGGAGGAAAAAGCTAGTTGGCACCTCATTTTACTGGATCGTATGTTCCTAATAATCTAATGGGACGTGTCCTTAAAAAAGCTGTGTAATTTGTCACTAATTACATGTAAAATAGAGACCGTATTGTTACTTTGGTGTACCCCCACAGCTGTATCAGATGAGTTCGACTACTGCTTTGACCCCACCTGACATGTTTCAAATGTGTTCCTTTCAATTTAAAATAATGGACTAAACAAAAGTGGATGTTGTTCCTCTAGTAGTACTGTAATTGTTGAGGCCTGTTGTATTTTTCTTTTGCACTGACACTTGGAGTGGCATTGCTGAACATTTCAACCCTCATCCAATACTTTTAGTGATCGGTTTCAACTTCTCTAGTTTCTACGCACTCTTTAGTCCAAAATGTGTCTTCAAGGTGTAACAACTTGTGTAATGTGTCGGCCTGCAAACATCAGCCTTACAACAATTTGTAAAAGTGTTTGTAAAAATACTAATTTGTGGCTGTAAATATATGGATGTGAGCTACTGAACAATCTTTACACCTACGCACTGCCAAGGCCAACTGCAGAAGTACACACTGGTGTACAAGTTGGGAATCCTTGAATTAGTACACTTTTTTTTTTTTTTTAAATGTTTATTCACATCTTACACAAATAACATGTGTGCCGTTCCAAACTTACCGAAGTGTACTTCGACCACTCAAATCTACACTGAGGTACAGGTGATGGAAACAAAATTCAGACAAACAGGAACAGCATTAGTACAAAATTAGTGCACTTTTAATGTAATGCTAATGTACTGTCTGTTAGTCTTAAATTGAAAAAGGGGATGGGGGGGGATGTGGTCCCTTTAGGCACGCCCATGGTACAATTTTGGAAAACTGAGTCTTGGGGAAAAATGTACAGTTATAATATGCTACAAAATCTGTGGGGCATACAGTATAGGTAACTTTTTTTGTTCCCTTGTGCTATACCCCAAGGGTACCCAGTATTTACAAAAAATAGATAATAGCGTCATATTTATTTTAAGCTCATTGTATCACATTTATATTTCTTTCACATTCAAGTTCAACCAACACTCCCTTCACCCTGTCTGTTTACCACCTGCTCCCTCCGACTGTAAGATGACCTGGGGAAGAGGGAAAAGGAGAGAGGAGGTAGAGTAGGTGGTGTCCACAGTCCACCTGACCAGCTCCAGCCATGCATCATTAATGGGCATGCATCATTGATGGTGTCTGCTGTCCACAGGTGGGGCGGTACAATCCCCTCTCAATTCACCCCCCTCCCAGGGCCTGTAGGTGCACATAGATCCAGGTCTTGGCAGTAGTCCACTCCGTCTGTTTGATCTAAAGTTCTTATGTTGTTTTTGTTAGAGCCGTCCACGTGTGGCAGGATAAACCAGTTTCCAGTTTAACTATCAGAGGACATTTTCAGGTACGTTCTCCTCCAGGTGTGACACAAACTCAGAGACCAATGAGTGGCCCTGCTGCTGCTGGAGCTGAACCCCCAACAGCCGTGCTCGGCCCGGGTTTGGACATCAGTGGACAGTGGCATCAGAGAGCTGTCCGGAAGAGCAGAGCTTTGGTCCAGACCTACCTGCTCACCAGCTCTGTGCACCCTCCACCCACAGCAGGAGGAGGCTGGGGGACCAGGACCCCTCTGAGGCTGCCTTCACTAGTAGCTACAGCCAAAGAGCCTCGCAGGCGAAGCAGCATGGCTCGTCTCAGGTAAGCTGCACATCAGACAGTAGCTGAAGGTTCAGTTTACATTCAAGTCTCTGAACCAAGCATCTCCAGTTATTAACAATTCTATTAACAATACTAACTGCTGATGTGAAGTCATTTCCAAAATCTTCAAAGACTCTTCTAAACATTGTGAGAATAAACTGAAAGTTGTTGTTTTTGAACTGTTGGTCAGACAAAACAACAACATCTTGAAGACATCGCCTCAGGCTCTAAAACTTGTGACATTTTGTATAATTAATCAAGAAAATAATTCATTGCGAGTCTTTCTTGTGTATATATAATGCTTTACATATAGGTAATGTCCCGCCCCACAAACTGTTGTTTTTAAAAACATTAGGGTTTATTAAGAGACAATATCTATATCTCGGCTTCTCTTTCTTTCTTTAAAAACATTATTTAAATCACCCGCTTAGTGTTTACAGATTAAATGGTTTCCTGAGTCTGACTGAGGAGGATCTGCCTTGATGAATAAAAATGAAGATAAAATCAAATTGAATCATCTTAAAGGAATAGTTTAACATTTTAGGAAATAGGCTTACTGAATTAGATGAGAAGATCAATACCAAGAGTATTTAAGAGGGTTAGGGTTAGGGTTAGTGTGTGTGTGTGTGTGTGTGTGTGTGTGTGTGTGTGTGTGTGTGTGTGTGTGTGTGTGTGTGTGTGTGTGTGTGTGTGTGTGTGTGTGTGTGTGTGTGTGTGTGTGTGTGTGTGTGTGCATGAGAGAAAGAGTATGTGTGTGTGTCGAGGAATAAACCTCTACATACCGTATGTGCACCTGCTCTACCAACTGAACTAACCGGCCACAGGTAAAGGGTATTTAAAGCTCTCTTAAACCCACTTGTTATTTTAGGCTATTTAAGTAGACCTTGGTTTTAATTGAGAACATTTACATGATATTTATGTTTAATGTGTATTACATTGGCAATAAGCATCTTTAAAATACAGGACAAGACGAAGGACTGAGTCACATCATTGTGTTAGCGATAAAGGACACCCGGTGCCGATCATGCAGCCTCTTCGCTGCGGGTTTGAATGTGATTAATCAGCTGTATGTCATCTCCACTCTCCCATCTCCAACGTCTCTATTCATTTCAGCAGAAAGTGCCTGTCAAGGCTTCAACGCTTGACTGGAATTACAGTGTAATTGTTTCCTCTCTGGCCCGTCCCAATTTGATAGCATAATGTAGGCCACTTCTACGCTCCCCCCTGGTTTGCTTTGAGTACAGAAGGCCAGGGACCAGTGTGTCATAAATCTCAGGTGTGGAAGCCGATCCGTCGCCTGATGCAGCACCCACACTGGCTTAACTCAGAGGAGGGAGAAACCTGAGCGAGACACACACACACACACACACACACACACACACACAAACACCTCGCTGCCTGACAAAGTATTGATGGCCTCCGCTCACCCAAGCAAAGCAGGTTTTGAATAACCATCAAATAGATGAGGAGGAAGAGGCCTGATGTGTGAACATTTTTATTGGTTTTGTTAGCCGTGACAATATCTGTCAGTCGGCCAGTGAGTCCACCACTTTCGCCAAACTGGACATTCATGATACCGAGAGGATGAATCCCTCTGACTTTGGTGATCCCCTGACTCTTCCTCTAGCGCCACCATGAGGTTGACTTTTGTTGTTTTTGGTTGAAATGTCTCGACAGTTATTGAACAGATTGCAGTGAAATTTGATTTAGACAATCATGGCCCCCTCAGGATGAATTATAATATGTTTGGTGATCTTAACTTTCTATCTGGAGCCATCTTCAGGTCAACATATCAATTTGTGAAATACTTTGGTTTATGACTAAATACATGCAAAGCAACATTCCCATCAGCCCCAGCTGTACTTTGAGTTTAGTGCTTATTCCAATCCAACTTTATTTATAAAGCACATTTAAAAACAACAGAGTTGAGCCAAAGTGCTGCACAGTCAAGAACAAAAAAGGGCACAATGTTATATAACAATATTAATAAATAAAATAAATAAAAACACAGGGACTGATACTGACTAACCCTGCTAAACATCAGCAAGTTAGTATTGTCATTAAGTATGTTGATGCATTAACCCTAAAGCACTGCTGTGCCTACAGCCTTACATAGCTGCTTGTATGGCTTGTTATTGACATGTATTCCTGGGGCGCCTGGATAGCTCACCTGGTTGAGCATGCGTCCCATGAATAAAGGCTCAGTCCTTGCCTCAGTGGCCGTGGGTTCAATTCTGACCGGCAACCCTTTATTGCATGTCATTATCCTCTCTCTCCCCTTTCACATCTTCGGTTGTCCTGTGTAATAAATGCCACAAAGAAATTATAATTAACATATATTACTGAAAAAGTTTTAGTACTAAACCCTCCAATATTGTCTCCACAGCTTCAGTGAGCCATCCCTCCTCACCCCGAATGAGAAAATCCTATTTGAGGGATTTTCCAGCAACCGTCGCCCCAGTGTTTTACAAAAGCAACCCCCACTTCCTCCTCCATTCTCCAAGTCATCAGTCCTACTCCCCTGCAAGACCTGCCACCCATCTGGGACCTGCCAGCCCCAACATCAGCAGAACCACCAGCAGGTCCAAAGCTGCAGCAGACCGGCCTATATTCACTTCTCCCAGGCCATTCAACCTAGCTCCAAGCCAAGACCAGTGAGGCGCCATTCGCACAACACAGCCCTGAGCGCAGAGATGCTAGGGAGTGACCTCCGACCTTTAGTGATGCAGTCTCGCAGACGCAACTCATCGTCTCAGGGAGAACCATTATCTGTTGTTGGGAAGCCTTGTCTCCCGAGCTGCAGTGAACGCCCCGCTCTGGCTGCTGCCGCCAGTCCAGCTCGCACTCAGCTTCATGTGTTTCTGCCCACAGAGGATGAAGGAGAGGAGGTGGACAGTGAGTCTGTGGATGAGGGCTTCATGGATGAGTTGGACAATAAGATAACTTCTGTGAAGCTCTAGGAGGGAGCACAAAAGACACTCACATACCACTAATACAACATCCCCTGCTGTAGCACTATAAGGACAAATGTTTACGAACAGGCCTGTCCACATAATTTGTGTATTTTCTGTCTGGGGCTGCTTTTTATAATACAATCCTTAATCATCAAATCAAAGGAAATCTTAATGCTGCAGCAAAACAGTGAAATTTAAGACAACAGTGTGCCCCAACTGTGTGGCAGCAGTTCGGGGAAGGCCCTTCCTGGCTTCAACATGACAATGCCCCTTTGCACAAAACCAGATCCATAAAGACATATTTTCTTGAGTTTGGTCTGAAAGAACTTGACTGAAAGCCCTAACCTTAACCCCATCCAACACCTTTGGGATGAACTGGAACACAGACTGTGAGCCAGACCTTATCACCCAACATCAGTGTTGGACCTCATTAATGCTCTTATGGCTGAATGGGAGCAAATCTCTGCAGCCAGGCTGTTGGAAAAGTTTCCCAGAAGAGTGGGGACTGGTATAGCAGGATGTCAAAGCCCATGGTTTTAGACTGAAATGTTCCACAATCACATGTGTAATGTTTGCACTTCCATATACTTTTGGCCATTTGGGTATAGCATTAAATGCAGCCTGGACCTAAATGTCCATTTACACTTTGGTCTGCTAAAAGGTGATGCATTAACATGAGAACCTGGGAGACAAATGGAAGTCACACAGATTAATAAGCTATTTGCAAAATAAATACTAGGTGTACTGTATATATATGTATATATATACCTGAATATATGAATGGTTTCTTATTCAAAACTTGGTCACTCTCTCCCATTGAGATGGTTAAATACTCCTTGTTTCACAGCTAAGAAACGCAGAAATACACTTTTCAGTTTCCACAAAACAAATATAGTTTTGGTGTATTTGGTAGCAAATGAAAGTATAATTTTCATGTATTATTCACGAGTGTACACCCGTTTTCACTGTGTCCCTGTTCCTGTTGAAGTCAAGAGCTTGTAGACTGCTCTGATATTCACATGCAGAGTTTGGGTATTAAAGCATTTGTTTTAATGTAAATACATTGTGTTGTGCAGATTTTATGTAGACAGGACATAATATGACACATATACTGATGATGAACAAAAAATGGAGGCTAGGAGATATAGAGGAAAACCTCACTAGAAGTCTAAGACTGCAAGACCTCACCTTTGCAGGTGTGTGTCCAAAAAGGTGTATGCTAACCTATGGCCCTATTATCACCAACACATTGACCCACTTTAAACAGGTGGAGGAGCAACTACGCTACATCAACAAGTGGCATTTGGACACCCCAATTTGGCACAATACACACTTAATGTCTGGTAACAACCCCTTTGCTTGTAAGCAGGGGAGTGACAGAGGTATTTATACTGTAAACCAGCTATTCAATGAGAAAGGTATGTTGAGTTTTGAAGACCTAAGTGCTAGTTTTGAGGTCCCCAGGACATCATTCTTCTTGTATCTGCACTTAAGATCAGCCCTAAAATGTTATGGAGTACCATTGAGAAACAGTCTTGAGGTGCACCCAGTCATTAAATGGTTTGTTGATTTTCCTGTGAGAGGATTAGCATCCAAGATCTATGCTAAACTGTTGCACGTATCTGTAGGAGAACTCCCAATAGCAAGGAAATGGGAGTGAGAGCTGAGCCATGAGGGGAATGCAATTAATTGGGAGACAGTTTGGGACATTTCCCATTGCTCCAAGAACCCAAATCACCAGCAGATCCACTTCAACATATGTCATAGGACTCCTCTGAAGAGATACGTCTCTAACGTCATTCCCCAACCTGGACAAACTGGAACTTTCCTGCATATGGTTTGGGGAGTGTGAACAGGTGCATGAGTTCTGGAAAAAAACAACATCAATAATATCTGATGTGATAGGATGTGTAATTCCTACTGACCCAGTTGTTTTGTTTCTTAATGACGACTCTAAATTACACCTACTTGGGAGACAGAGGAAAGTTTGGATAGCCAGCTCAACTGCAACCAAGAAAATTATAGCTCAGCGCTGGTTCCCTCCCCCCCCCCACTCGCTTTGTATATAACAGTGGTTAGCGTATTTTCTAGACATAGTTATGCTTGAGCTCTCTACAGCAAGGATTAACAAAGCCAAATCATCAACTATAGACCTATGGAAAAACGCAGCAGCACAAGAATCAGTCCTAATGACCTCAGCGTCATAAGAATTAGAGAAGAGTAGGCAAGGTGTGATTTCTGTTTTTGTTTATTTGTTTGTATTTGTTTTCCTCAAGACCGCAGAGGGTGGGAGAGGGTTTTTGTTCTTGTTCAATTGTATTTGTATGGTCTGTGTTCTATATATAAAATAACACAATAAAAAATGTATCTAAAAAAAAAAATGGAGGCTAGGCTACTTGGATGTGATAATAACAAGTAATAAATGTACCTTTATTTCTGAGTAAGAAGTAAGTTCTTACGAGAAGTCAATCCAACTCAGCTTGTTTCCCATTGTTGATTTAAGACCCTTTTTATGGGGCCTCAAGCAATTTCATCTCAGCCCCCCTAAAAATTATAATAATAAAAAACAAATCAATTCAAGTTAGAGTTTGTGAACTTGTCTGTTAGTGACAGAGGACAAACAATTACAGGTTCAAAGGGCTTGAAACAGGTTTAATATCCCGTGTGGGTGTCGCCGATGCTATGCACCTGTAACCCAGTAGTAGTAGTAGTATGTTCCCTGTGTACAGCAGTAGTAGTATGTTCCCTGTGTAAAGCAGTAGTAGTAGTAGTATGTTCCCTGTGTAAAGCAGTAGCAGTAGTAGTTTGTTCCCTGTGTACAGCAGTAGTAGTATGTTCCCTGTGTACAGCCGTAGTAACCCAGTCAAAGAAAGGATTAACAGAAACTTAGTTTTGGCCAATCGGAGGAGGTTGTGCCAGACTCCCGCCTTTGGCTGAGTCTCTATCTAAGCTGTCAGAAGGAGAGCAGGAGACGGTTATGAAGTTTAACGTTGGTAGTCCCCAGAGAAGAAGTTGGTAATTTCATGGCGCATATTAAAACCCAAATTGAAACATAAGCAACTAAAATTGCTGAATGTCAGAACATTGTGTGAAATTGGTCGTTATTACTGTGACTTATAAAGTGTCAGGTTTAGTTCCATCATAGTGAAAATAGTGTCAAAAAACATTAGCTGACGACGTTGTTGTTCAGTAGCTAGCTCAGAGATTATCAGATAATGAAATTACTGATTTAGCAGGGGTGGGGGGGTTAACACCTTTGCAAGGCACTGTATCCGTATCACGTTCTCATTAGGGGATGAGGCCCCCTAAATTTCTGATCCTAGAATCGCCCCTGTGGTTTCCTATAGTTCTCCTAGCACTGTCTGAAGCTGTAAATTAGGAGCAACTGTAGTTATGTTATTGTAAAACTTACTAAACTAATTTTATGCCTTCGCCAGTATTGGGATTGTGTTTAGTGTGCTGAATGTGACTATAAGTGTCTATTTGTTGCAAAACCAGGAGGATTTCCACACACAGTTATTCTTTTTTTTTTTTTTTTTTTTAGATTTTTTGGTGCATTTTAGGCCTTTAAGCCTACTTGATAGGTCAGCTGAAGAACTAAAAGGGGAGAGAGAGGAGTAATGATATGCAGCAAAGGAATCTAAGAATCTAACCCACGGCGTCTGCGGCATGGGCGCTCCACACATACAGTAGTTATACTTTTAAACAGTTTTCCAATGTAAGTCTTTAAGTTATTAAACTATCACACTTGTTGTTACTCTCATTGCCTAGTAGAAAGGCTGATTATACGTATAGCCTTTTACTTAAGTAAGTTTAGTATACAGAACTCCCTTTATTGGCATATAAACTATGAAAATACACAGCTGAGGTGCCCATTGCCATTTTATCTTACTGAAAGCAGTACACACTTTACATCAACGGCGGTGGTAGTGAGCTCCTAAGGTTTGATAACTGACAAAATAATCAAAAGAAGAAGACAAACGCTCTGCAACAAGAGTGCATGCAAAAGATGTAGTAAAGGACCACGATTAAAGTGTCACGTTTGAAGTGTCTATTTTAAAAAGTCGTTTTTTATTTGCAAAAGTCAAGCATCAGGACTTTGGAGCAGACATCAGGATTTTGGACCAAACATGTCGGCTACGGAAACTGACGACGGACACCAACCTCTGGCCACCAATCAAGTCTCGTCTGTCCAAGTCGCTGGCGCGGTAATATTCTGCACGTTGTTACAGCTGTATACATTTCTTATAACGCTGATACATGAACCCATGTATATATCTAACAAATAGAAAAAGTTATTTCATTAGCATGGCGGTCAGTTATTGTGTCATGTTGACGCGGTAAAGGCTAGCTAACCGCAGCAAGCAGAGAGGTGTGCAGACTCGCAAGCAAGCTAGCGTTAGCTTAGCGATTCGCGAGCTAGTTTTCTCTTGTTTACAGGTCAAGTAATTAGGCAACATCATAACATGGCTGAATCCAAGGAAGCGACTCAGACGGAGGTATTCAAACCCCTCATTTTCCATACTGTAACGTTACAGCAGTAACTGTTGTTGTGTTGCGTGAGCAGCGTTGCTAAATCAGCAACAAGCTAACTTGTCGTTTATTTGGTGAGGATGCACGGTCAAAACACTGAGAGGGGGTGTTAATGCTACTGCCAGTTTATATGTTCACAACCCGTGTTTTACCATCGCTATCTGTTTTTTTACACATGTATGTCGGCGATGTTTACATTAGGTAGCGTCACTGTAAAGTTAACGGGATAGTTTGGAGTTTTTTAAAAGTGGGGTTGTATGGGGTACTTATCAGTGGTAAGTGTACTAAATACTAACTAAAGTTACACACGAAAATAAGGAGGGTTTCTAAAACCAAAGGTGGGGGTGTGGTTGTCCTCCCCCAGAACAAATGTGAGTTTTTGTGACTGTTTCCTGCAAGGTTATGAAAAAGAAAAAATCATAATCACGATTATTTTGGTCGATAATTAAACACGATTACTCATTGACTTTTGGAAATAAAAAACAGTGAAGTTAAACAAATGGGCAGCCCTAGTTTTGACTTTCAAATATGAAAGTGACAAAAATATTAAGTGCATTGCAACAGCATTTTCACGTTAGATACTTTTAATTTATCTTTCAATTCTCAGAAAGAATAAAGAATAATTTGTCCCTTTTGCGTGAACTTGTGCGAATCTCTGGCATGAAGTAATATTCATCAGTTTTCATTCATTCATTAATTTTTTTGCCCCTGGTCCTTAGAGAGTCTGTGCACCCAATTGCCCTCTGTGGCCATTTACAAGTGCTTATTATAGTTAAAAGTGCAATGCTTTGCAGCTTCACCCTAGGGTCCTTTGCACCATAACCTTGAGCCAACCCCCCCCCCTCCCCGAAGCTTTTTTCCCTTGGTCTAACATTGGTCGAGTTAGCGCTATCAGCCAAATGGCCTAGTGCAAATGCTAATGGAAACAAAGGTGTATCTTGTAAGTTACCCCACTAGTAGTGCCTGGAATGGTACCAAACTTCTACAGTAGTACAAATAGGTTCTTTACTCATAAAATGAGGCATTGGAAAGTTTGTATGTACACCAGGAGTTTATTTAAATAACACTTGCCTGATGGCTTCTGCTCTCTGCTGCTACCTATAAAAAAATAAATAAAATAACAACCTGTAAAAGTCCTTTGCAAAACTCACACTTCATAGAAATGTATTGAAGTGTTGACCTGAAAATACAAGAATTTAAAAACTTTCAAAATTCAGTGAAACGTTTTTATATTCTCGCGTGAAACTTTGTTGACGGAAACAACTGTGTACACGTGACTGAGCAGAGGATTGTTGTGAGATAGTCGGACACAGTTACTTCAGACTACTGCAGCGTGAGTTAAAAGATAGGACAAGATGCCACTCACTTGTATCTATCCCGGCTGCGATGTAAAAGTTAAAAGGTTCAATCCGGAGGCCTTCCATGATCTGCCGTTTCGCTTCAAAGACCCGGAGCTTCTACGACAGTGGCTTGTCGTTCTCAAAATGGACATCATGACGCCAGTTGAGACGTTAAAGAAAAAGCGCTACCGTGTCTGTAGCAGACATTTTGATGAAGACGACTTCTGTTATCCTAGTAAAGGACCCAAGGACCCAAAAAAGCCGACTAGAGTATATCTGAAAAGGAACGCTATTCCACGAGTGGCGCCACCGGCCGCGGACATAGTAGAGGTAAGTTTAGTAGTATTTTGCTGATAACGTGTTCGTGTACAGGTAGGTTGGGTGAGGGGGCATCATGGTGTACTTACAAACTTTCCAATGCCTCGTTTTATGAGTAAAGAACCTATTTGTACTACTGTAGAAGTTTGGTACCATTCCGGGCACTATTAGTGGGGTCATTTATGAGCTACACTTTTGGTTCCACTAAGCCATTTGGCTGATAGCGCTAACTCAACCAATGTTAGACCAAGGGAAAAAGCTTCTGGGGGGGGGGGTGTTTGGCTCAAGGTTATGGTGCAAAGGACCCTAGGGTGAAATTACTCCAAACCATCCCTTTAAGGAAGTATAGGTGTGGGCCACACCTATACTGGGTAAAAGTCTCTCACTCACTGAGGAGAACGTTCAGCAACTTGTGTGTATGCCAGGTGATTGTTGTTTTTGATGTCAGGGGGAAAACGGTAGACTTTTAGAGTCGTAGGACAGTGCCAAAAACAGGTTGTGAATACAAAAAGGGAAAAAAGGTGTGAACATTTACAAGAGAATTTTGACCCAGGGAGGAAACCGGGAGAGTGCAATGAAAAATGTGAGTCTCCCAGGAAAAATCGTGAGGGTTGGCAACAATGATGTATTACCTACTGTAGATCGCCTTCCGACGGAAGCAAAGTGATGTACTGCTATGGACGGGGGCAGCAGCAAAACATTTTAGCCACACATATTATTTTCTGCATGTCTATTAATTTAGTTTGAACTCGGTATTTCTGCACAGTTGCAGATAAAGATTATTTTTTATGACATTCACACAGACATTCAAAGTTCTTTTTTTACATTTAGTACAGCCCTATCCAGCAACCTCCTTAAAAGTGTTTTGACTGAGATGCTCAAGGTGTTGTACACATCCACTACCAGGTTAAGGAGGGCAGTTGTTGAAACTTGTCAAAATGTGATCTAGTTCATATGACTGTTTTGTAAATATGTGTTGAATAAAGGTTTAAAAAAATACAAAAGGTGTATCTTATTTTTATCTTAAAGGTTTTTAAATTTAATTGAAATTCTGTATTTATTTTTAGCACAGCCATCTTGTTCAACAAAAGACTGTTGGTTTTGTTTAATTGCACTTTACACTAGACAAACTAGCAATATGAAAACCCTAACCCTTATTAAATAACACTAGAAAACATCAGTATTCTGGCATGTATATAAAGTTAATAGATTTTTGTCTTTCACAGGTAACAGAAGGGACAGACCGAGAGTCCATGGAAGCTGTTTCAGAGCCGGGAGCATCAGCAGATGTTGGAGACCCAGAGCTTATTCACACAGCGTTTCCTAGACTCTCTGAACATGGAAAGCAGGATAACTTTGTTGCCTCTGAAAACGAAATGGAAAGTAAAGAAATTGAACCTAAAGAAAGTAAGACGGCCTCACAGTTGTCTACAGAAGAGACAGTGTGTACAGTTTTGATTCACTGTGATGAACCAGGCAACACCTCAGAGTCTGAAAAAGGGGAGGCCACTGAGGTACAAGCTGAGGAAAAGCCAGACATTAACACTAAGGACATCGACACACCGCAGGAAAAGGAGTCTCCTGGTAGTGAAGTGGCGGTAAAAACTGAGGAAAAGCCAGACATTGACACTAAAGAGGACCTCGACACACAGCAGGAAAAGGAGTCTCCTGGCAGTAAAGTGAGGCTTTCTGCAGTGGACGACCTCGACGAGATGATGGACATTGGTACAGTGGATCAGGTGGAACAGGAAGCTCAGATGAAAGCGGAGCAACAGAATAGTTTGATGGATGTGGATAGCTGCTGTTCACCTTCCATTTCAAATACAGGTAAAGTAAAGTTGCAGTTTTATCAGGTTTTGTGTTAATGAGGCAGAGAAACATTTTCAACCGGCGAGAGTTAATTAATGTAAAGCAGAAGTTGTGCTTTTCTTGTAGGAGAAGAGGATGTGTTTTGGAAAGTTGTAAAGCACAAGGTGACAAAGTCGACATGTAATTAGGAATTACTTTTTATTATTAATTATATTATTAACCCTTGTATGCATCTGGTGCATCAAGTTAATATTTTTGGATGATTTTTGCTGTGCATGGCATTTTTCCAGCATCGGCAATCATGCAGTTTTTCCTTTTTAATTAAGAGCTTTTGTGGTAAAATGGCTCAATAGTTGATAGTAGTGAGCGGTTTAAAAGTGTGGCTATGTATCATTGTTTATAGAGCTGCTAATTTAATGAATCATTATTAATTATGGTCTAAACATTAGACCTTTTGAAACATAGAATGCGTCACATTACTGGCTTCATCTTTTTTGTGAATGTAAATAAAGGCCGGCTCTAATAGCATCCCACTAATGTCTGTCTTTAAAATGTTCTCTCCCAGCCTCAGTGGCAGAGGACACTAACTCTGTTAAGGAAGAAGCTGATGAGAAACCCACTGTATTACCTCCTGCAGAGGAGGAGGAGGACATGAAAGTGTCTTTAGACGGGATCCAGTCTAGCTTGTCTCCATTGTCTGAAGCCATGACCAGTACAGGTGAGTGACCTCAGAGCGATGGTGTTGGGGTGTTTTCTTAGTGCACACTTTTACCAACCAGTTTAAAAATGACCAGCTTTCTAAAGGAAATCTTTTAAGCTCTTGAAATGGCTAATGGGAGACAATCCTTCCAGATTTTGGAGCTTTTAACGAGTGCACAGTTAGATGCTGAAATGTGTACTTGTTATAGTATGTTGTGTATTATCCAATCTAGGACACGAGCAAACAGAACTAGCAATTCTGAGGCCAATAATGCTTCCTCACATCCTATACTGTCCAGTTATGGCTACATTTTGATTTTAGTGAAATTTCTGGCTTTTATATATCTAATTATTTGTATAATATGTATTTATTTTCTTTATTACCTTTGCACCATTATTCACGTTTCCTCATGTTTCTGTAGGAAGTGACAGCTCATCACCAGCGACCGTAATGAACGGGATGAAAATAGTTAAGATGTCACTACCAAGATTAAACACTGTAAGTAAGAAAATCTGCTTCAGCTTGTAAACTAAAACAGTCCTGGTGTTAAAGCTGTTACACTGCTGTGCTTCTCCTAAATGTCTGATTTTAGCTTAGTACATATATTTAACTTTTTTTTTTCCTGTTGTAGGAAAGCGTGCATGCTGCTCAGCCAATCAAGTCTCCTTCACCACCTTTGGTCAAGGTGAAGGATGAGCCAATAGACGAAGATTATGAACAAGCTCTAACTCAACAACCTCCTACAGCTAGTGTGAAAGATGAGCCCAATACTGCAAAGGTGGGAGACACACACACACACACACACACACACACACACACACACACACACACACACACACACATATTGTAGGCTTGTAACGTTAAAAAAATAAAAAAAATTTTTTATCGGTTTAACTGTGAAACACTGGAAAAGCCAATTTTAAGTTGTTCTGGAGAGTCCTCTCCTATCAGACCAGTCTATAAAAACTTTGCTGTGCGACCAGAGCAGAAGAGGTTAAAAACAACAACACACAACTACACTAATAATCTGACCAAGGCTCTCTCTTGCCTATATTTTTACTTTTCATTCATGCCAACTGTATGGATTAATAATTCACTCTATGTTGCAGCTCTTTGCGTAAATATCCTGTCAAGTCTGAATAAAACTGTAAGGAACTTCAAAACTAATCCATGTTTCAATGACAAAAAGCCATCACTTCAACAGCTAGACGAAGCCGGCAATGTTCCACAACTAGTGCTGGTCAAATGAAGCTTCATGAACCACTGTCTTTATTTTCTGAGCTCACTAGATGGCGTTCTTTGTCCAACAAAGGGTTGAAAACGCACTGAATCGCCATTCCTTTAACCTTTTTCTTTGAACAGAGAGCGCCATCTAGTGAGCTCCGAAAATAAAGACAGTGGTTCACGAAGCTTCATTTGACCATCACTATCCACAACTAAAATCCAGAATCACTGGGCCAACACTCACCCCTGTCTCTCCGTTCTGTTCTTGACAGGAGGACTTGAGGATTGGATCGGTCTTCTCTGTGAGCCCAGCTGCCGAAACACAGACGCAACCCATCACCAACCCCTCATCGTTGCACATGTCCTGTTCCCACTGCAATAAGAGCCTGATGAAAGGACAGACTGCTTTCCAGAGGAAGGGCTCCCCAGCGCTCTTCTGCTCCACCTCCTGCCTCACCACGTCTCTCCCCACAGTCAAAGGAGTCTCTAAGGTCTGCCACAGCTGCCAAAAGTGAGTACAACAGAAAACAATGTCCTTTTTCCAAACATACGACTATGTGGGATTTCTCTGTGTGAGAAAAGGTAGAGTAATTCACTGTATACTTGTAGAGGAGTATACCGAAAGTTTATGACCCAAATAAACTATGACTGAATTTGGATCTCTTATTGATGTGATCCCAGGTTGATATTTCGGCCTCAGGATGTCATTCTGACTCCAGATGATAAAGGCACCATGAAGGAATTCTGCAGCCAGAACTGCCTGACTTCCTTCAACTACAAGAAGGCCGCCGCCACCAAAACAGTACCACAGCCAGTAGGACCACAGTCACTCTGCAGCATGTGCACCAGATACAGCGTCGTAAGTAAAACAGAATAGGACTGCAATTTACTGTTATTTTCCTTATTGATTAATCTGCCAATTGTTTTCTAGATTAATTAATTAATAGTTATATCTATAAAATCACCATTGTCATTTTTCTAGAGTCTTCCATCTTTTGTTTTGTCTGAACAACCTGAATATATTTAGTCACTTTCATCACCTTCGACAAGCTGGAACCAGGGAATGTGGCAAATTAGCTTTAAGAATTACTGAAACGATTAATCGATTACCAAAATAGTAGCTGATTGATTTTCTGTCGATCAACTAATTATAATGGCTCCAAAAACATCAAAATTATCATGTTTTCCTACTTCCTTAAGAATAAACCGTAAAGCTATTAAAAACAGTGTGACATTTTCAGAAAGTAAGTTAATATGTAAATATTAATTTTAGTAATAAGTAAGTTTATTTAAGATTTGTATACATTAAAAATCCTATAAATGGTTTTCCTATTCTGCTGGGCTGAATGACACCAGTTTATTGGACTCTTTCATGGGACAAAGAGTTTTTCTTGTGATAGGTAGTACCTTTTACCTCGCTGGCCCTATAAAAAAGATTGATCTCTGAAATAAATATCACTGTTCTTTTGTCATCCCTCCTGTAGAGTAAACATGAGGTAATCCTGAGCGGTGCTGTCCACAAGATCTGCAGTGACGCTTGTTTTAACCGTTTCCGCACTGTAAACAACCTGTCCATGGCCGGCTGGGTAATGCGAATCGCGACAAAAAACACACACCCCAAGAAAGAAAAAAGAAAAAAAAAAAAAAAAACTATGGGAAAGGGAGGGGGGGGGGAAAAAAAGAAAAGGAAGGGGAAAAAATTTTTTTTTGTTTAAGGGTAAAAAGATACTCAGCGTTTGGCAAGGATGTCATAAAACATGAAAATATCCGACAGCAATTTTCTTGTTCTTACTTTCTTTTTCTAGTCGTATCTGGCTTAACGGATGTGTATTGCTGGGATAAAGCCTGACATCCAGCGTGTCTCTCACGTGCTGGATGTCCCTCCCTTTCCGTTATGTCCACTATTCTATTTCGCAAAGCGCTGCCCAGGACAGTTGTAGCTGGTTTAAAGAACTACATACATGCAAACAACCCTTTTCCAGAATAGATAAGCGGTGTAGCCAGACCATACTCTAGCACAGAAACAGCGCTGTGGAGATGGGTCTGGAAATGCGAGACTAATAAAATTGCTCAAAGTAATGCTGCCTTTCGCTGTTTTTGTCAACATTTGAGGTTGTCTTGATTGTACATAATATACTTTACAATGAACTTTATTGGAATTGTCACTGGACAAAATCGAGCAGCAGTTTCCGGACTTAGTTCAGCATGAGCTCCACGTTGCGGTTAACTGATCCAAACATTGTGAGCATAAAATTCGTGGGGTCTGGACGCACAGAAAGGCAGATTCAAATGTGAAGTTAAACCAACTTACAAGATTATTAAAAAGCACACCATGTCTGCACAGCTTAACATTGTTTTTTTTGAATCTCATAATAGAAAACGAAGATAACCAAGGCTTGTACGATGTGTCGCACTACCCGGTTGCTGGCAGAAACGGTTGACAGCAAAAACAGTGATGACTCTGTTAACCTCTTCTGTAGCAGCAGCTGTGTGATGGCATTCAAGGTTCAGTCTGTCAGTGCATCAGGTAAAGGCAGTTCTCATGGTTGAGTTTTCGATTTTGGCAATTAATACTTCACTCTTGGACATGTTTATTTATTTAATAATAATAAAAAAAAATTATACAACTTTCTTTCCCCTTACCATAGGTGCTCGGTTGAATTGTGATAGTTGTGGGAAAAACTCAGTACCGGCCTACCACCTGGCCATGTCAGATACCTCCATCAGGAACTTCTGCACACTACCTTGTGTCATGGCTTTTCAGGTAATGAGGTTTGCCTTATTGTGAGAACAAATCAAAGTGGTATATTTGTTGAAAGTTGTTATCTTTTATGGAGAACACACCTTTAGTGTTGCACTAGAAACTGTAGCTTGATTGCAGTGTTTTTTTATTCAATCAAGACACTTGTATTGTTTTCTGTGCCACAGGATAAGTTCAAGAAGTCTCAGAAACAGGTGAATGTTTTTACCAAGTTACCAATGGGGTCCTCCCAAGTCCCGGCCATCATTCCTACTCAAACTCCACAAGACGTCCCCAAAGGACCACTGAAACTGAACTGCTCCCAGTGTAACCGCAACATAGCTTTTAAACCTGAAGTCATCCAGATCAAGGTAACTTTGTGTGTCTGTGAACGAGCGTTTTTTTGCTATCAGAATTTGAAAGTAGTACTTCAACAGAAAGTTCCACATCAGCTGCAGCAATGTTGGTTGTTTTTGAAATGCCTCAACAGCGTTTTTTAATTTTTTTACTAAGCTAAGTTGATGCTCGTTGCGGTGTTGTTGCGAGGGTGTGCGAGCTAAAAATAACATCACGTATTTTACATAAAGCGCAAAGGCTGCGCATGTTGTCAGTCATTGTCTGAAACCCGCAAAATATACCCGAAAATACTATCTAACAGCCATTGTTTAGTCTTTTTATATAAATAATGTCAATCTCTCTCTCTAGCTCTGGAATTTGGAAAATGTGATGTACACGTTGTCGGGTGATTTAGTGTTGATACCTCTGTTTGCAGGACAAGATAGTTTTTGTTTGTAGCATGGACTGTGCTAACGAGTTCAAGAAAGACAATTCTGTGACGAGCCTGTGTGAATACTGTAAGATCGAAAAGATCACCAGAGACGCCAAAAGAATCAACAACAAAGACTGCTTTTTCTGCAGCGACGGTAAGGAGACAGATGGAAATGTATACATATGAAAAATCACAGTCACACATCATCAAAGCATATCATTATTTACAAGTTGGGTTGAACATGTTTGAACAACACACTTGCATCTTGAAAAGGTGTGAAAAATAATCATGCATAGTGTCCCTGAGCCTCTTCTCTCCTTCCTCCCAGGCTGTAAGCTCCTCTTTCGACACGACCTGACTAAAAACTGGGGGAAACACTGTCACTCCTGCGTCTACTGCCACAGTGTGTCCAAGAAGCTGGTGACGGCACAGTATGGAGGCTCGACTGAGGAGTTCTGCTCTGATGACTGCAGGTCCAAATACACCATGCTGTTCTGCCATGTAAGCAAACCTCAATGAAGTTATTAAAATCATCGTTAGGCTAAAAAAAAAAAAAAACGGGGATGACCACGGTGATCTTAATGTTTACTCACTGTTTTCTCTCAGGTTGCAAAGTGTGACACCTGCGGCCGCAAAGGGAAACTGAAGCAGAGTCTTCCCATGGTGGGAGAAGTCAAACACTTCTGTGATCTGACTTGTCTGCTGCAGTTCTGCTGCGATAAAGTGGCCACGCAAGGCGAGATCTTCAAAGGTGTGTATTGTCTCCATTTCAAGTTTTATTTTCTTGGTATTGTGGTTTTTAGTCCTGACTTCTTAAAATGTTATGAAATCGATCGGTAATAACCCTGCTGAATCCTCTTGTGTTTCCTGGTGTTCTCTCGGATCTGCAGGTACAGAGGAGGCCACACCTGTCATCGGCAACGTCATCTCGCTTGCAGGGCCTCCTATAGGCAACAGAACCGACCAAACAGCCCAGCAAAGTACACAACACACAAACACAGGTGTTTATGAACTATATGTCAAATATATAAGAAAGAAAAACGTGTTGTGTGCTCACTCAATCAATTTCCAGTGTTGATTGTGAAAGTTTCACATTGTGTCATTGTCTCCGCAGGCATCGTCTTACAATCAAAGAACTCTGGACATGTAAGTTGTTGTATGTTATCTGTATTTTATATA
The DNA here is from genome assembly GCF_010015445.1 of Perca fluviatilis. Lineage (NCBI taxonomy): Eukaryota > Metazoa > Chordata > Actinopteri > Perciformes > Percidae > Perca > Perca fluviatilis. The sequence continues at coordinate 26,456,253 of NC_053124.1, forward strand.
CAGTCAAATTCAATCATATGTATACATACAGGAGACAAAGGAAAGGAAATGTGTGGAGAAACATAAAAAATGTAGAGGTTTCCATACAGGTGCGCGCAATCAAGGCAATGCAAGTTTGTTTGTATAGCAAACTTTTTTTTAAGATTATCTTTTGTGGCATTTTAGGACTTTATTTGACAGGACAGCTTAGACATGAAAGGGGAGCGAGAGGGGGAATGACATGCAGCAAAGGGCTGTGGGTTGGAATTGAACCCGTGGCCTCTGCGGTGAGGAGTGAGCCTCTGTACATGGGGTGCACGCTCTACCAGGTGAGCTACCCAGGCGCCCCAATTTAAAGACGGATACAAACGCAAAAAGACATTTAAAATAGGCATTTAAAAGAATAAAATAGAAGATGAAAATAAGCTTAAATTGAATAAAACAGATTAAACAGGATAGCAATAATTATAGTGCAGTGAAAGATAACAAAATTACTGTGTGATGTGTATGAAAACACTAAGATGGCCCAGTTTACCTCAATCTATGGATCAAGATGACAAGGAAAAGTTATGTGCTGTGGCCTGCACAGTATTGGTATGTAAACAGTCTTAAGGCCATTTTACTCCACGCAGAGCTCTCGCCGTAGCTACATAAGTGGCCTGATGTTTATACTTTAGCTTTGGAGCGAGTACCGACTCTAGAGTCCTAGTGAGAGAAACAAAGTGTCTCCTCTGTTCTTTCTGACCACGGTGGGAAATCTGTAGCAGGAAAAGTGAACCCTCTCCTTGATTTCACATTGTTTATGGAGAAGGAGAACCACGAAATGAGTCGGGGGAAACGCAACGCTACCAAGCCACGGCCGAGCGACGTGCGTCGCTGCCACGTGTAGTTACATTTTTCGAGAGGTGCTCGTCAGGCTACGGTGTAGGGTCCGGCGTAGACGCAGAGGGGTCTGCGGGGCTACGCCGTCGATTTGACGCACGACTATAAAATGGCCTTTAGGAACTGAGTTTTTGGTGCAGTTTTTTCAGCCACGTCACGCTTTTAGAGACTGCCATTTGTGAGGCTTTCTGCTGTGACTGACATAAGCTCATTAGTCCATTTTTCTTTTTTAAATGTATTAATTCTTGTTAATTTTTATTTCCTTCCTCAGAAAGATGCAGTGAAAGTTCACCCTCCTCCTGCCCCCAAAATCCTGAAGAACAAGGCCCTGCTCTGCAGACCAATGGTGCAGAACAAAGGGGTCTCCTGTAGAACACAGACAGCTGATGTCGAAGCACAGACAGGTAAAAGCAACAACCAGACAACAGTGTTTCTATGGTAACGACATTTCTGCTCTACCGTCGGACAAGCAAACACAGATGTCATTACTTTAGTTTTTTTATATTTGATATCCGATAATCATGTCTACATCACATGTATATATTTTTTGTATATAATATATATTTTACAGGCCTAAAGAGAAGGTTTTTCATTTTACCTTGCATTTAAGAATCTACTCATTTTTCACAACCAAGGAGAATAATTGTTGGAAAATAATTATTTGGCAAATGCTTTGAACTTTCATTGTCCACCGCTTTTCAAGTACGTTTTTAAATACTTTGTTAGATACTGTTCTCCAGGCTCAGCAGGAGCCAACTATGATACATATTCATTTTTTTAAATATATACGTTCTACTAAGTGTATGTGTATGTGGTTCATATGAATTTTTCATTTTTTGCCCCTAAATATATCAAGCAATATGTTGTTCTTTTGAGCCCACAATCATTTTCGTAGTCACTGATTTGCACAACTTTTGAATGTGCTGACCCTTAAGTTTGTATCATATATTTACACATATCGACTACAGACTTGCTTATGTTGAAACATTTACTCATTTTTAAACCCTCACAATTTAAGAATGTTTTCTTTTTTTCCCCCCTCTCTATAGATGACGTCCTCCCTAAAATCATGATCGTTCCTATCCCAGTGCCGGTGTATGTTCCTGTACCCATGAACATGTACAGCCAGTGTACCCCCAGACCTGTGGCCATGCCAGTACCGGTACGTTAAACACTACAACCACCTTTGGTCTTAGTGTTTGATTCTCTGTAGTGTGAAAGAATTATCGGGATTACAAAATTAAATATTTATATTAGACAACAGTATCTTCATCCTCATTACAGAGCCTCATAAGCTTTTATGCTCTTACTCTGCCTACCACAGCTTCCTGTACCCATGTTCCTTCCTGTTACAATGGACAGCGCCGAACGCATTGTGGAAACCATCCAGGAGATCAAGGAAAAGATCCCGTCTGACCCCTTCGAGGCGGAGCTCATCCTCATGGCGGAGATGGTTGCAGAACAACATGAGAAGAATGACAAAGAGGAGAGACCGAAGGAGAAAGTGGAGAAAGACAGAGAGAGACATGGAGCAGCTACTCCAGCAGGTAACAAACTGTTTTAAAGTAGTATTTTTAATTTTATTTTTTACTGTTAAAGAAGCGAGATAATGGTTTTAAGGAACCTGACAAGACGAGGGTAAAATATAGCTTTTTGAAAGTTTGAGAATGGGGAAAATAGTGTTTATTTTTCTTATGTTTTCCTCTAACATGATATTAGTTTAGTGGGATAACTCTTAACAAACGAAAAAAAACTGGCAATTCATCACCATTTATACCAGTGTATGGAAAAAGAGTAAAAAGACCAGAAGACAACAACTAAAAAATCAAGAGACATCACTCTGTTTATCACGTTTCAGGCGATTTTCTGTCAAAAGCAAAGATCCCTTTTTTTTTTTTTAATGCTTTTAATCAATTGTGTAAATATTCCAGACAGTTTGCTTTAGTTATCTACATTTCCCCAAATACAGTTTTTTATATATATAATTTTAATAATATAAAAGGTAGTGTTGGTTTTCCTGGTTTGCCAGTATTATTTTTAATTAAAGGTTCCATATTGTAAAAAGTGACATTTCCATGTCTTTTTTTATTATAAAGCAGGTCCAGGTGCTATATACTGTAGTAAGTAATTTACTTACCGATTGTGAGACCCTGTAGCGATCTCAGTACACAATAAATAGCGTGGCGAGGACGCCACAAAGACAGCAGAGATTGCAGAAGGTTACTCCATGCAGATTTATTTGAAACAATTACATTTTTACAAGCAAACCGAGCTGTTCCGGACGCAAAACTACAGGCATAGACAATTGAATATAGACAACTGAATGTTTTTTGAACGTGACTATCTTTCTATACAGCAGGGAGGTGTCAGTTGGACACATTTAGACATACTTACATCCTGTTTTTTACATCTAAAGATGGCTTTGAACAGATCATATTATTTTTATTAAATCCTTACTCTCCATATCCACTACTTCCCTTCCTTAATTTTGCCTAGTTCTTTGTGAGCCAGTTCATTGCTTAGCAAGATTCTTGCGTACATGTTAATCCAACAGGTGTTTTAATTTCAGCTATTAATGGAGATTAAATGTACTCAAAAGGTATTGGTTTCCCACACATGTCAATGGATACATTTCTTGTTAAATCTGATTATATTAATTATTATTTATGTTGGCTTAGCATAGCCTAGTCAGTGCCTTGGGTTCTGTTACCCAGACAAGTGAAAGACACTATACATGATGCAATAACTTAATCATTACTGTCATTGATCATACTACCTCGGAACAGACGGAGTAGACAAGATCAAGAATAAGTTGACTACCGGTATATTATATACAATTAGAGGATTTGTCCTGGATATTAGGATTTAATGTCACCATTACACATGGCCATTTGCTCTCTGTGTAAATTATTTCCCACAAATGTTTTTAATATAAGAAAAATGTGTCATGCTGGATGACGAGTTCCTCTCATGTTTATTTCACAGAGCACACCAGTAACTACAGTGATGATTTGGACACAGACGACTTGACCAGTTTCCTCAACAACTGGGAGGACACCTCTGATGCAGGTGTAAGGTCTCCCAGTCGACCGTATGGTCTCGATAAGCTCAATCCGATTCTAGACATTCCTGTGGCCAGTGAGCATTACTTCCAGCCCCCACCTCCACCTTCAGCTCCGCCTCCCATGGACATCGAAGCTGACTTTACTGTCGGTGAGGAGATGGACACATTTATGAAGTGCATGATGTGAAAAACAACATTTGAGTTTTATGTCCACCTGTGCTTAAAGAGTTGAGTTAAATGGTATTACATGAATGAATTAATGCCTTTATTGTCATTGCATGTTCACATACAACAAAACTTTCCTGTCTCTCATAAAAGAAAACTAGCCCCATTCACTCTTAAACACACACTCGCACATTAAGATACACAGCGTGTGTGTGGGGGGGGTGTGGGGTTGGTTGCTGTAAGCAAATACTTTGGAATGCTTGGTCTAATGTTTGATCTGGTGTGCTTTCCAGAAACCTTGGAGAGAATGGCCCGGCTTAGAGAACAGTCCCAGCGATCCCCGAGCCCGCCTGCCGCTCAGCGACGACAAGCTCACAGGAAAGCCCGAGAAAAGAGGGTAGCTGCCTAGGAAGAGATAATATGCTGCCTCGTGCATTTAAGCCTACATCTGATTTTACCTGCTAAAGAATAAATGTGTAGTTAGGTTAATGACAATACCAACCATTAGGGTTGGGTACCGTTCACATTTGAACCAGTACAGGTACCTGGAATTTTGTGCCAGTACCCAACGGTACCTTTAGGTACCAACATATTTCGGTCGGTACCCTAAGAAGTACAGAGTTCAGTGCCCAACCCTACCAAACGTGCTGGAGATAGAATAGTTTGGCCTCACACATCACTTTGTATCACCCTGATCATATCCATGATGCAACCTCCTCTCTCTCTCTCCACTGTTTAAGGGTCGTAAGTCAAAGCGGTCTAAGGCAGCTGAAGCGTCAACTCAAAAAGGCGTTTCTAACAAGGCCTTGGCTATAGAACTCCCAAAACTGAAGAGTCAGTATGGTGTTGACTCCTGGAAGCGATGGATCCAGTGGAGGCAAACTCAATCCAACCTGGAGACGCCACGCTTTGGTTGTAAGTTTTGACAGTAAATACAACCGCTAAAGCTGGCCTTAATAGTTCCTTTACTTCATCCAAGATCATGCACTTGTATTATTCCATTACGTGAACAATTTTATCCATAATACCCAACAATAAAGAGTATCAAGCTCAATAGTTATGAAGGAAGTCTTTATAACTAGAGATTTTGGAAATATCCCTGAGCAGCCATTAGACTGGCTGTGATTTCAAAACTTCTGTCTCTGATAGCAGGGGTCAAGTTATTGATTTGAGGTCATTTTGATGCTGTCACTGTGACATGTCTTCTACGCTGTATCTTTGCACAGATTCTTTGTGTTCAACTTTTTTTTTTTTAAACTTTCTTTATTTTGGTCTCTTTGTGTCCTATTTTCAGCTCGTCCCATGGAGTTGAAGGAGGATGTTCTTCGCTGCACCACTGCTGAGCTGAGCTACGGCCTCTGTTGCTTTATTGCTGAGGTGAAACGAACCAACGGAGAGCCGTACTCCCCAGACAGCCTGTTCTACCTCTGCCTCGGCATTCAACAGGCAAGACATTTTTTACACACAGAGAATGTTTGACCCAATAGCACAAAATGTGTCCATATCTTGCTGACAATGCAAAGACATTGCATTTCCTCTAACTTCACAATAAAAGAATCTTTTATTAGTGTAAAGGTTTTTATGTGAAACCAGTGTTTCCCACAGGTTCAGAATTTACTTGTTCAGGCTAGGTTCAGTAAAAACTAGTCAAACAAAGGTTTATGAACTATTTATTAAAAAACAATGACTAAGCTACATAACATTAACAGGTAATTTTGAAATAAATAACTATTTACATATTAAACATATCAGACTAAAAGATGATAAAGATAGAGATGAAGTGTAGCCAAGATGTGCTTTGTCAATTAAATCTGGTTGGTTTTCAAATGTTATCGTTCAGCAGATAAAATAACTGATTACCCGGGGCCAAATAGGCTATTAAATGTAACTTAACCTTAATACTATGATCCATACAGAAAGTTACATGTTATTTAAACACTGTCTCCTACTAATTCCTGTTAAATCATATAAGGCTATCTAAAGTTAATTATTTATTTTTTGTTAGATCATTGTTTGTTTTTTAAAGTGTTTTAATCTGTTTTGGGGATCGTAAATGCATGGTTTTGTAGGCTACTATACATGTCCTTGTTGCATTCATTAAGATCTCATCTGAAGATTTCTGTCAAACAACTCTGAGTTGTAGTTTAAAACTTTTACAGCAAACTTAATAAAATCTTGGGTTTTACTCGTGCTCAAGTCCATAAATACAGCTAATGGATTCAGGCACAGAACGAGAACTGAAGGCAGTTAGCTCTGTTAGCGGTTAGCTCTGGTTAGCTCCATTATTAAAATATGGAGTGGAGGAAACTGCTGAGGAAACAACCGATGACGTTGAGGGAGCTTTTACAGTGGTGTGGCCGTGGCGTTCTATAGTTTATTAATCCCACAGCAAGACCACCAGCAGCAGCATGCTACTACTAACTAAGGCCTCTGAGCCTGAAGTGAAGCGGTGACACTGTCATGCATGCAAAGCACGACTTCATGAGGCTGAGGGGCTGGAGGCTGCTGGTCTTTGTGCACTGTAAGAATACATTGTTGATTGGGAAAGAAATTTAATTTGGATGTTGTCTATCTGGGTGGATCTCAATCTAATAGAACCTATGTATGGGAAACACTGGAAGCAGCAACATCAGGAAGGGTAGAGTTTACATTAGCAGTAACTTGTATTTCCAATATGACTGAAAGCGATTAGTAAACCGTAAAAGTAAGTCACATCTACTAAAAAGTAGTGCATCAGCAAATATACTATAATCTATATATACTATAGTGAAATAAATGACAGCCATGTCATATCTCATTGTGGCCGTGAAATCTTTTGCCTCTGTAGTACCTGTTTGAGAACGGTCGTGTGGAGAACATATTCATGGATCGCTTCTACAATAAATTCTCCACTGAGTTCAATAATATGCTGAGAGGTTTCAAGCCCTCGATCACAGCAAGTGGTGAGTTATACATGTTTTTGCAATTTTGAAATTTGTAATCTGTCAAAATTTTATTTTTTGTTCCTCTCAGTTTCTATTTTACATGAACAAACCTACTTTTGACCAGATTTCTAACGGGTCTCTCTCCCTCTCTCTGCAGGTTATATCCATTCCCGTGTGGAGGAGGAGTTTCTCTGGGACTGTAAACAGTTGGGGGCGTACTCCCCCATCGTCCTCCTCAACACCCTCCTTTTCTTCTGCTGCAAGTACTTTGGCTTCACCACGGTGGAGCAGCACCGCCAGCTGTCCTTTGCTCACGTCATGCGCTGCACCAAAACCAACCAGAACAACACCAAGACCACCTTCCTGCGCTTCTACCCGCCAATATCCATAAATGAGCCAGAGTCTAGTACCAGTACGACTGAAGGTCCAAATGAATTACCTATTTGTTCCATACCAACATATAACATATATTTTAAGATATTAAAATCCATCAACGGTTCTTTAAATTTGAAAATGTTTATTTTAACATTCACAAATGTGGTGCTTTTATAAGAATGTTTTTGGAAGTCAAGCGATTGGCAGGCAGGAATGTTTTGCAAAAGGGCACTCGCATATATATTTTAAAGAGAAACAAACTGGCATCAAAAGCCAGCAAAAACTTAAAAAAACATGTTTAATGAATAATTTGTTTTTTATTGATTTTGAAGAGTTCTGGCACAAACTGACATGGATGAAAGCAAAGTAAATACGCCAGGGATATATCTGCACTATTTCTGTCTATTATCTGTCGTGTTAACATCTTTAATCGAGTGCAAGTTTATTAAACAGCACAACTGCTACACCAGGGGGTAGAGTAGAAGTCACACAAGTATGAGTTTTTATGATGTTGCTCTATACATTTACGTAGCTGGAAAGTACCTTAGTGTTATTCCAAATGTGGTGTTCATTTACAGATTTTCTAAACCATCAGTTAAATTGGGCTTCCAAAAACTGAAATGGATTCATATTAGACATGGTGTAAAGGTGTTTGTTTGCATCCTTTTCAGATCCAGAGGTTCCTGCAAAGAAGCGTAAGGAGGAGGAGAGTAAAGAGGATATCCTGGAGATGGCGGAAAACACAGAAAACCCTCTCCGCTGTCCAGTCAGACTCTACGAGTTCTACCTCTCCAAGTGGTAAGTATAGTACCACGCTGAACTACTTACAGCGACAAAAAACTGTTTCGTTGTTCAAACGCACCTGGTTATTGTTTAAAGACGGAGTTGAAAATCGTAAAACTATCCTTTTAATGTGTATAGAATTTTAACTTTGCCTGAGGCAAATATTGAAACCCACTGGCTGTTGTGTCTATTTTTGCTAAAGATTTTAAATTTGTTATCATAGACTTAAGACTAAAATGAAACTTAGTGCTACACATTGGTCTCCTTAATCTTCTGATCACAATGTTGACATAACTGTCTTCCATCTAGCTCGGAGTCAGTCAAGCAGCGCACCAACCTGTTCTACCTTCACCCTGAGCGCTGCTGCGTCCCCAACAGCCCCCTGTGGTACTCCTCCACGCCTCTAGACGATAGCACCATGGAGGGGATGCTCATCCGCATTCTTACCATCAGAGAGCTTCATCTTACAGCGAGAAAAGATGGAGGAATGGAGAAGAAGACACCCGATGATCCACCATTTATACCTGACGAGGAGGAAGATGGGGATTCAGAGTGATGAGCAGAATTGATCTCTTATTGGCGCAGCAGCTTGTGGTTTAAATGTTTGTAGATACACTGACATGTTCATTTAAATGTGGCCCAATAAACAGAAACGGACGGAATAAATATCTCACTTACCTGCAATGTACAGAACTACAAAGAAAGTCATCCTTCCTTAACCACATGTTGTGTAGGTGGCCTTTTTGGACCGAGATACAAGACTCAGCTCAACATTCAGACTGACAACTGCTCAGCAGGACACATAGCTTTCTTCTGTTTTTTTTTTTTTTTTTTATCTGGTGAAAGGTTGCTTCTCATAAATTAATACTTTCTTTCCCTTCCATGTTATGATTATATACATTCTTGTGCAATTGGATTTCTTTGTCCTTGTTTAATCGAGCTACAACGAAAAAACAACTTTGATTTCAGTTGGTGTCAGTGATTAAATATCCACCCCAGAAGAGTTACTGAAAACACCTTTCTGTAATGTAGATGTAAGTCGCCAACCATCATGTTTAGTTGACAAACCTGCAGTATGTGTTTAATTTTTAACAATGCATCAATGCCACGATTTGGTATTAGTCAAAGAGTACGTGCTTATTTCCAGACCCAAGATTTCGGCAGTTTTTATACCCTAAGAAAGGTCATTCCTGGAAATTCAGGATATACACTTCATAACGTTTAATAATAAAACAATTCTTGGAATTCATAAGAAAGCACAGATTTGATTATACCAAAGTCTGACATGACACACCATTATATCTTCTGGTATAATTGATGTTCCAGAGGCTTTTCCAACTTGCAAAATGGTAAAATGTAAAATATTCATCAGATTAACTGACTTTGAAAGGTCTGGTCATTTGATTGTGAGATTAGTGACATTTGACATTACATGAAAGAGTCAAACTGTTAATCTAAATTTCATTTTACCTCCGTAATAGCGATGGACGTATTTTGATTACCAGTGTCCAACTGATGGGATTTAAAATGTTTTTGGAATTCATTGAAATACATTTAGGAAAATAATGTCAAAGAATTTAACTGATATCACGGTTTAAAATGCCTGACAACTTTCATGCCATTTGAAAAAAACAACACAATCCTTTTGTTGACTGAACATAAAATAAAATACAGAAATACTCTCTTCATGTATATCTTGGTTATATTAACCCCCAGTTTATATGGCTGCCAAGGTTCTGAGTACCGGTATTTTCTATTGTATGTTGTTTTTAAATAAAACATTTTAAAACTTAGCTGTTTTATGAGACAGTTACAGCGGTTTAAGTTATTTAATTATAAAATGTTTTTCTTACTGTATGTGTGTAAGCTTGAATACGGGGACCTTTTTCTGTGTCCTCATAAACCACACACTGCAGTAATGTGTGTTTGATTCTCCTCTCGATAGTAAAGACATCCATGACCGCTGATTGGCTACCTCTAGAGTTACTCGGTGACGTTACAGTCAGTGATTGGCTGGAGTTGCCGCCGATCACTGTAGACCGCAGCGTCGTCGTCACGGGGTCTCTGCTTCTGTCTATGGGTCTCAGAAAAGACGATATAAAGGAAAAATGGCTGCCCTTGTGTTAGCTACACCTGTACCCCTTCTGGCTTCTACTTTGGGATATTGAAGTACAGGTAAACGTGTTAAAAGATTTTTTTTTTTAAACTACATGTATCTAAATCAAAAGCAGTGAGCAAAGTGTTGGCAAACCACTCCAAATGTACTCAACACCTTCTAGTTAGTGTTAGCATGCTAGCAAGGCATGTGTACAGTAGAAAGTAAACACCATTCAGATACAACTATATCTTACCAAAACTGGTCTGATATGAAACATAATTAGACAGAACAGATAGCAGCCAACTAAGCCAGGTAGCTAGCTTTACTTTTGTACATAGTTAGGCATCACACGTTTCTATTCATGCCCAAGTTACTCACTTTTGTTTGTGGAATGGACCATTTTCACAGCAGACATTGTGACTTGTCATAGTAGGAAAAGCTCACCTGAAATTGGTAACCTTAACGATGGCTCAATTCCATCAAGTGTCCCAGTAAGCTATTTCTGTGAGTCGGCATGCACAATACCAGGGCCTCTCCTAAGTGGAATACACCTGTACTTTTCCTACTATGACATGTCAACATGTCTGCTGTGTAAAAGGTCTATTGGCAGCCAGTGCAGATAGGGAATTTCACTTGACTAACCTGACAATAGTGGGATAGAGTAGCAAATATTATATTTAAATTATGAAAAGCTTCTTAATCTCTGTTTGTACCAGTTTTCAACAAACAACTGTGCCTTTGTTATTGTAATTAGACAAATATGTAATCTGGATCATCTGTTGATGATCAAAGGGAAAAATATGAGTTTTATACATGCCAGGGGTGGCAGCCTTCTCTTAATACATCCATGGTGGCAGCACATGTGTTGGAAAGAGGGTCACTGCAGAAATGAATGTAGTGAACTTTTGCACATGCTGCCTGAGTTATGGATCTTAAATGTGTGTTGTAGTTAAATTAAACAAGCTTGATTGGTTAAACAAAGTTTATTCTTAATCATCACATAGACACAGTACAATGTAGTGAAATTATATTTCTGCATTTTAACCCATCCTAGTATTAGGAGCAGTGGACATCTAATCGCATCCGTGGAGCAACTTGGGGTTCAGTGTCTTGCTCAGGGACACTTTGATATGTGATTGAACTGCCGAACTTGGGCTATGAGGTGACCACTCCACCTCCGAGCCACGCCAAACTTTATTTGCATCAAAGACATAATGTTTCAATATATTTGTTCTATATTGTTGGAGAGTTTTTTATTTGTCACAGTGTTTATACTCTTTATATGAGTCTGTGGTTTAATAAAGGTTAACACCTCGGAGTTCCAAGGTGTCTTTGCTGGCTAACTAACCTGCTAGCACTGCTAGCAGTGTGTATGTGTAGATTGGCAAGTGATTTAATATACTTTATTAACAGTTAGCCGAAATTCTATATTGTCTGCTATATAATTACAAAGAACACTGTGTGATCAGCAGATCCTGTATCACCCAAAGCTAATTTAGTATCTATGGACATTTTCCAGCTATCATGGAGAAGCAGAGAAGGCAACTAAGTCCAGAGCAAGATGCCCTGGAGCACATAGTTGCTCATAGAGACAAACCCTTCCTGGAGGAAAGGTTTATAGACTTCTTTAAAGGTACGAGGTACATTTATGATAGCAGTCTTTATATTGATATTGAAGAGATTTTAAGTACTTGACAACAGGTCAGTTCTTCGGAGTTCTTTTTCTGTTATGATGTGAATGATTCAAAACATTAACTGGTGTGTTAGAAGGAGTTGGAAATGAAATAAGTGCCTTCTAGTAAAGATGCAAAACAAAACAAAAACATTGCTTTACTAATTTTTACTCAAATGTATTGTTCTGTTTTTTCTGGGTTAAAGTAAGACGTTCTGGGACATTTTACGATAACAGACTGAGGGGAAATTTGAATTTTTCTGCATAGTAAAAGCTAAAAGAAATACATGTAATTTGTCTGCCAAGAGGAAATATGTTTGGTAAAAGTAAAACAATGGTCATGCAAATTGGTCATTACACTTGACTGTAATGTACATTGGTTTTCATGTTAATCTTTGCTTTCCTAGGGAGAGGAGTGTTTACCCACAAGGCCATCGAACCGTCCACGTTTGTTGTTGAATATCGGGGGAACAGCTTTTCTCACAAAGACACAACGCCTAAGAAGAAATGTGATACTCTTAACAATTTTTTGTTTGAGTTTTCATGGAAAGGAGCACAGTGGTGGTAAGTTTAGTCAGAAAGAGACCTGGTGAGGTTATCTACAGCTTATTTATTTATTTTATTTATGAGTTTGAGACAATGCAAAAAGACATTGTAACAGGTTACAATAACATGATACAGATGTGTTTCATATATGATTAGCCAATCCTATTATTACTGTTTTATAAGGAAAACAACATGTTTAAGTGCAGTCATTTTTAAGAATTCAATAGGAGTATTTTGCTTGCAGCATTGATGCCTCGAAAGAAGACGGGACCCTTGGACGACTTGTAAATGATGATCACATAAGTCCCAACTGTGAAATGAAGAAAGTTGTCTGTGAGGGAAAGCCACACTTGTGTCTGTTTGCAGTGACCAAAATATCTCCAGGCGAGGAGATAACTTACAACTATGGGGACTCCTCTTACCCATGGCGATCAAATGTAAGTTTATGTTAATGAAGGAGCCTTGCTTTTATATATATATATATATATATATAAAAAATATAATTAACTGGCAACTGAGTGTATATGCCATGTATAGGCCTACCGCTCTGTATTTAGAGCAAACGATATTACGCTTGTAAATCACAGCAGAACTTGTTTTTTCCTTTTGTGTCAAAATGCATAAAAAAATTCAATAGCAAGTACATACAGTATAGTGTTGTAGAGAAAGAGTTTTAAGATTGTTTATGACCAGAATGGCTGAAGCTATACTGACAAATGTGTGTAATGTTCATTTCTGATCCTGTAGGAGAACGTTTATCATTTAATGTTATTTTATACACAATATAACTTTCCAGAACATCCTTACATGCATAGCACGTCCACTGAATTGTGCTATTTGCTCATTCAGACAGTCAGGTGCTCATTCATCACATAACTGGCTTTTTCCAGTTTGTTTTGATTGACAAAAGGATCACAATTTGTGCTGAAATTTATTAGACCGATGAGAAAAGAAAAGGGTTTTTGTGACAAATATTGTGCATATTGAAATAATAATTGCTAGAATGACAAAAAATGACCTGCAATAAATGTTTATTGGGGAAAAAGCAGGATAAAATAACATTTAGTTATAAGGAACAGTTTTATTAGAACGTATTGGATTAGTTCATTATCTCATGGTTTTATTTATTATATATTTTGTCTGTATTCATGTAATTATTTATTAGCTATCTAAGGGCTCCATACATCTCACCAACACAGAGTAGGTTTTATATTTATATTTTAATTAAGGCAATAGACAAAGTGACTTGGATTTGCAGTTTGCTATGCAGAAAAATCCAGGTGTCAAATTTCCATGTGACTTTTGTATTGTGTTTTGACATTTACAGGCGTCCTGTGATGGATCGAGTACTTCTTACTCAGACTTCTATGCTTCTTCATCAACACAAAGGAATAAAAGGGTATGTAAAAGACTGTCTGCATTGACTTTTCTGTCCACTCCAGCAAATAAAACCGTACTGTTGTATTAGCAACATAAGCACACTGCTCTCAAACACCTTAAGCTCACTGATCAAATAAAAATAAACTGGGGGTTGTGTGTTGTTTCTACTGGCAAAGCCGTATTTTTTGCATGTACATGTATGTATAAAATGATGTACTGTATGTATAACATTTCTTGTTTGTACTGCATTTCCAGTTGGAGGACTCATCAGCTTCCAGTTTTGAAAATCCCTGCTCTGGTGATTATGGTGACGAACTACGTGGCAGTGGGCCAAGTCATGGCAATGATAGTTTTGGCGACATCAACTGTCAGCTGGATTTTAGGGACAATTCACCTTTTGCAGACTTAGACTCTTCTCAAGGGATGACGGGGACTTTGATGCTGCATCCAGACAATCCTTTATACACCCAGGAGGAGGATGAGGCTGCTTCCAGCTCTAAAGAACTCGGCTGGGATGGAGACGACGGACCCAGCGAGGCTCCACCAAACACCAAAGGCCCTACCTGCACCAGTAAAAATTATTGTTACGTTTGCGGGAAAGGCTTTGCTAAACTTACTCGTCATCTTTTAAGGCATGCTGACGAAGAGCCTGAAATCGCTGAAGCTTTGGCATTACCCCAAAACTCCACGGATCGAAAAAGGATATTTGACGAATTACGTAACTGGGGAAATTACCTTCATAATAAAGAGGTATTGAAGAATAACAGTGGAGAGTTAAAACTGAGAAGACGACCATCAACCACGGTGATCGATCCTAAAACACATGTGCACTGTCTGTATTGTAAAGGCATGTATGGACGTAAGGACATGTGGAGGCATGTAGCCAGATGTCCATCTAAGACGTCAAACCCTGCAACAGGTGGTAAGACAAGAGTCTTGGGTGAGATTGCTCTTGCAGAGTTACCACTCTCCAAAAAGATTCCGTCTGCTGTGAGGAAGTTGCTCTCAAATATGAAACAAGATGAGATTGCTTCAGCAGTTCAAAATGATTTCCTTCTAATACAGCTGGCACAGAATCTGTGTGAGAAGTATGGAAATAATTCAAGTGAGCACATCAGACAGAAGCTACGAGAAATGGGAAGACTTTTGTTAGCACTGCGTGAAAAGTCAATATTTAGCTTCGAAGATGCTATAAAACCCAAAAACTTCTTCAGAGTTGTTGAGGCTGTCAAAGACCTCGCTGGTTTCGATGAAAAGATGCAGAGCTATAACAAACCAAGTCTTGCTTTGAAATTAGGACATTCACTGAAGAAAATAGGCACCATTGTCCTCACTGGAGCTGATTGCAATGAGCAGATGAGAGACACAAAGACATTCATGAAACTGTGCGCAAAAGAATGGTCTGAACATGTCTCCCAAACAGCCCTCGCTTCGTTGAGTGGACGAAGAGTAAACAACCCGTCTACCATACCATTCACACGTGATGTGCAGGCGTTCTTCAGGTACCTACAAACAACCACTGCTTCTGCCATTGAAAGCATGGAGAAGCATGAAAGCCAGCAGGTCTACAATGCACTTTGCAAAGTGACACTTGCACAAGCATCAGTCTTAAGCAAATGCGCACCTGAGGTTTCAAAAATGACACTGAAGACATTCCAGGAGAGAGACGACTCTACTCAAGTGTTGTCCAAGCACTTCATTAGGATAAATATTCCAAACAGGACTGGCCAAAATGTTGCCGTCTTGTTGACCTCTGAACTTGTCAGTGCAATAACTTTGCTTGTGAACAAGAGGAAAGCATGTGGCGTACACAAAGACAATCCTTTCTTGTTTGCAAAGCCTGACTCTTCTCCCACAAGCCTCCACCACGGAAGGGTCTGCATCAGGGCTTTTTCCATTCTGTGTCATGCAAAGAACCCAGAGCATCTCAGGGCGATGCATTTTCACAAGCACATTGCTAGAGTCTTCCAGATTCTTTACCTGGAGAACGACGAGTTGGATCACCTTGCTAAACTGTTGGGCCATAACATCCGGGCTGACAAGGACTATTATCGCCTGCCAGAAGCAGCTGTGGAACTGGCAAAAATTGCAAAACTTCTTCTGGCAATGGAAAAGGGTTCTCTTGAAAGATTTGAAGGAAACTCTCTGGACCAAATTGAGATTGAAGGTATGTATCCAGTGTAATACTGACCTGCCAGTGACTGTTTAGTAGAAACAATCTACTTAAACTACAAATTAACACATATTATATCTTATCTATTCAAGATGAATTGGAGCCAGATGAGGAACAGGGCAACCCTGAAAACTATGATGTTGAGGAGGACATTGAAGAATCAGATCTTTTACTTCAGCAGAGCGGTATGTCGTGAAGATAACTCCTCCCTGTAACCAATCATTTATGTGTAATATCCAATCCATACTTTTAGAATACTTTTCTTTGCAGAGGTGGCACTGAAGTTGATAATGCACGTTTTCACATAGTCTCTTACCTGATTTTCTTTGGGTGAATTTTAATAAAATCAAAATCCTTTTAAATATTCAAAGGTGATATTAATTACCAAAATGAAATAACACAAATCCAAAAATCCAAAAGAATCATGATGAGGCAATAAATTGCAACACAAGTTAGAAACCATAATAACTTCTAGTGGAAGCAAAACTGACTAGACTAAACTAGATAAGACTTGTTCAACACCGGTTGAACACTTCTTTCCAAAAAACAAAACATGGTTTGTGTGTTGGTTATTTTTGGATAACTTTTCCAGATGCTGTGGAGCAACAAGACAGGCAACTGACTCCTGAGCAAGATGCCCTGGAGCACATAAAAGCTTGTAGCGACAAACCCTTCCTGAAGGAAAGATTTATAGACTCTTTGAAAGGTTTGTTTATTTTATTCTTTTTTATTTAACCCTTTATTTAAATGGTAGCCTCTGAGATCTTTAGATTTCTGTACACAGGATTATCAATGGGATGGTTTGTCAATAGTTGGATGTAACATGGACTGTCTTGCTCTTACAGGTAGAGGTGTGTTTACCCATCAATCCATTGAACCATCCACCTTTGTTGTTGAGTTTCGGGGGAACATCTTCTCTCACAAGGAAACCAGGAAAAAGGAATGTGGTGATACTCTGAACAATTATTTCTTTGACTTCTCGTGGAATGGAACAAACTGGCAGTGAGTTTACGTCTTCTTTTTCAGATTTTAAATTGGGTTTAAATTGTCTATATTGGCTTTTGTTATAGGGAAAACTTTACTGTATTCCAGATTAAGAGTGATGTAACTAAATCTCACCATTTTGTGTGTGTGGTTCATTGACTATATTATTTAACAGCAGTTTACCTTCAAAAGTGAGACTAAAGAGAAAAAGAAGGCAGAATGTAAAAGAAATGTAAAAAAGTTTTATTTATTTATAAGAGTCATTTGAGTGCAGCATGTGTCTGTTGCCTTGTCTTGAATGATAGAATCAGTCACCACCATCAATCCCAGTACTTTTAATAATATATAATGATATTTCAGACTCATCTCATGAAGTGGTGTATGTATGACACGCCAATTCGTATGCCATTATTGTTATCAAGACTCGTTTTTTTAGCGTGTTTATCGATGCCGTTTGGCCTCCATTGACTTACATTACCTTGCGATTGAGTGTGAATTGACGCCGTAGCGAGTAATATGAAAATCCGCATAGGGAGGTTGGTTGGGGTGGAGGATGGGTAAAACGCAGGACTTTCAACCAGGAGAGCGGCGATCACGTCCCGCGTGTGACTTTGTGTCCCGCATTGTTTCCTTTCCACGTTTGTTGTTTTCCTAAACCCAACCAGTTCTTCTTTTCCTAAACCCAACCCGCGTATGACGTTCCTAAACCCAACCGTAGCCTCACGGTAACACATAGCCTCGCAAGAACACGCCACATGGCTTTAGAAAGTGCCACGTCGGGGCAGCCTCTAGCTCACCCAGTAAGAGAGTTCGCCCCATGTTGGCCGAGTCCTGCAGCGGCGCAGGGTTCGAATCCGACCTGCTGCCCTTTGCTGCGTGTCATTCCCCATCTCTTTCCCACTTTCATATCTATCCACTGTCTAATAAAGGGAAAAGCCCCAAAAAATTATCTTTAAAAAAAAAAAAAAGAGAGAGTGCCAAGTGGCGTGTATGTTTACGCTGTGCCGTCCGCTATGTAGAGCGTAGACATACACGCAGATAGCTCCAAATGCGTACAGATAACACCACACCACTTGGCTTAAAGTGATGGTTCGGAGTAATTTACCCTAGGGTCCTTTGCACCATGACCTCGAGCCAAACACCCCCCAGAAGCTTTTTTCACCTGGGTCTAACATTGGGCGAGTTAGCGTAGAGTAGCGTTAGCCGCTGATTAGCTTAGCGCAGGGATTAATGGACCCACGTTTGTATCTCGTAAATGACCCCACTAATAATGCCCGAAATGATACCAAAGGTCTACACTAGTAAAAATAGGTTATGCACTCATAAAACGATGGATTGGAAAGTTTGTAAGTACACCAGAAGTTTATGAACACTTGCCTGCTCTCTTCAGCTCTCTGTTGCTGCTGCTGCTGCTGCTGCTGCTGCTGCTACCTGCAGTTAGACGAGTGCTTAGGGCTGTCTACAAATTACTACACCGAAAAGAGATACAACAAAAATATGTATTAATTTAATGATTAAATAAGGTAATGTCTCCAAACTTACCTCAATTATTACTTGTCTCCTGCTAGTTATATTACAGCAATTACTTTAAAAAATAAGTTAAATTAAAAAATATTTTTGTTGCATCTCTTTCGGTGTTGTAATTTGTAGATGTCCCTAAGCACTCGTCTTACAGCAGCAACAACAACAGCAGAGAGCAGAAGCCAGCAGGCAAGTGTTATTTACATAACCTTCTGGTGTACTTACAAACTTTCCAATCCATCGTTTTATGAGTGCATAACCTATATATACTAGTGTAGACCTTTGGTATCATTTCGGGCATTATTAGTGGGGTCATTTAAGAGATACAAACGTGGGTCCATTAGCCCCGCGCTAAGCTATTCAGCGGCTAACACTACTCTACGATAACTCGCACAATGTTAGACCCAGGTGAAAAAAGCTTCTGGGGGGGGTGTTTGGCTCAAGGTCATGGTGCAAAGGACCCTAGGGTAAATTACTCCGAACCATCACTTTAAGAAAGTGGGTGTGTAGGTTTACGTGAAGTCATGATGTCATGTTGGATATTTAAAGATTTTATTTTTTTTTTTTTTTTTTTAAGGTTGAATTTTCATTAAGAGCATTTTGTTTGCAGCATTGATGCCTCGAAAGAAGACGGGACCCTTGGACGACTTGTAAATGATGATCACATAAGTCCCAACTGTGAAATGAAGAAAGTTGTCTGTGAGGGAAAGCCACACTTGTGTCTGTTTGCAGTGACAGAAATATCTCCAGGCGAGGAGATAACTTACAACTATGGGGACACCTCTTACCCATGGCGTTCAACGGTAGGTTTATTTTCTGTTTTTAAACATTTGCCTTGTTTTTGAAAGAAAGGGAGTTATTATGCATTATGTCATTGATAATGGGTCTAAAATATTTTCATTAAACGTTTTGTCAACAAAACCTGAACATTATAAAGTTTGCCAGAGTAGCCTGCTATCAAAACTGTTGTAAAGGATTGCTTCGGGTTGTATAGGTGCTCATAATAAACTGGTAAGGTGTTTGAAAAAACAACACATTTCTTACCACCACACTTCTAAACGTCATATTGTGTTTTCATATTTCCTCATGACTTTTCTGTATTCTCAATATTAACAGGAAACCAGTGAAGAACTGAATACATCACAAACAGATGTAAATGCTGCATCTTCACCAGAGGATGAGGGTGTAAGTGTTAAATGTATTTCCCTTATTAAAAACTGGGTAGATGTGGCGTTGGAGGGTTAGGCAAGGCTGTGAAAGTTTAGAAGTTGAAGAATGACTCAATAATCTAATCCTTTTCTAGTGACCCACATTTAGCAAAGCCATCTCTATAAATGTGTACCACACAGTGAATGAAAGAATGTAAATACAGTTATTCTGGCGAATATAATTTAAGCTCGATCTAGTGTTGTGATGGTGATATAAATGGGTGATCTGGCTCTGAACTATAAATCAAAAACTACAGCATGCAGGACTCCAGCTGGAGCTCCCCGACAAAAGCCCCAGATCAGACTCAATTCCAATCGGCGCTTGACCACTATGTGTGAAATGTTCAAAGACACAAGCTAAAAAACTCGGATGCACCCCAGGTATCTCGCAGGCTAAATAGCTGGACCAGGGGGATGAGGGGAAACCTGCGGAAGGAGTCACCTGTAACAATAGGAACTTTACTGAATGCGTTGCATTTGCAACATTGACCAAAGTTGTTGTTGCACCTAGAGGAAACTGGCTATAAATAGTAAAGATGTGTGGAAACTAGTGAGCTATTTTGTGAACACTTGTGCCAATGACAACATCAACAAGCATGACTAAAAGGAAAGCCTTGCAGATCTTCATCAGGAATTCCTCCTGGAGAAAGATCTTGTAGTGTGTGACCCCCTGTCCCCAGTCAGTCATGTAGTGTAAAAACAAAGACTCTAATTAGAAAATGGAAAGCTGTAAACAGTACTGCAATCTGATGACTTTGAAAGTCGTTGTGTGAATGAGGCATAAGAGAACAACATAAGCTAAACAAAGTTTAGACAAAGTTATGAGCCGTATATTGGTAGGTGGATGCTGTAAAAGAATTATAACCTGTCTAGTTAATATGTCATACTTGGGATGTACTAGATTAGCATTGTTTTGTGTTTGGTTATGTAAAGTCCATCCATTCATCGTTTATCCGGGGTCAGGTCGCGGTGGCAGCAGCTCCAGCAGGGGACCCCAAACTTCTGTTCAGTAATGTAAAGTTATGAAGTGTGTAAAATTATTTCTTCATAATTGCAGGCTGAAGACTCTGCAGGACCCTCCAGTTCTGCAGCATCCTGCTGTGATGAAGACTATGTACCTTCTCCCAGCAACAACCGTCAGAGTTTCACAGAGTCCGATTCTCCTGATGATTTTACCTCTGATGAAGAGCTCAAAGATCCCTCCTTCACCAACGAAAATGATGAAGATCTCAAAGACCACTCCTTAACCAACAGAAATTATTGTTACGTTTGCGGTGTAGCTCAGTCTAAAATTTCTCGTCACCTTTTCACCCATAGACATGAAGAACCTGATATAGCTGAAGTGTTAAGACTACGCAAAAACTCCAAAGAACGAAAAGCGCTACTGGATAAGTTAAGAGACAGAGGAAATACCAAACATAATGAAGAGGTTTTGAAGACTCGCTGTGGACAACTGAAAGTAAAAAGAAAATCAAGCATGCTCACCACTGCTAAAACACTTGCAACCTGTGTATATTGTAATAGCATGTACATTCGTAAGGACATGTGGCGACATATGCAAAAGTGTTCTGCAAGGAAGTCCTCAGAACCTTGGTCATCTGGGAAGATTAAAGTCTTAACTTTGATGGCTGCAGCAGAGTCAACGGACCCCCAAAAAATCTCATCAGATGTGAGGAAGATGTTAAACACATTGAAGAATGATGAGATTTCATCTGAAGTCTTGAACGATTCCTTTATACTGCAGCTGGCGCAGTGTTTGTACCGCATGAATAGAGGAAAAAGAAAGAATTTGGAAAACCTCAAACTGAGACTGAGGCAAATGGGACGACTCTTGTTAACATTGAAGAAAAAGTCGATATGTAGCTTTGAAGATGCTATCAAACCCCAAAACTTCAGCAAGGTTGTTGAAGGTGTGAGAGAGCTCGCTGGCTTCAATGAAGAGACAAAGTCCTGTGACAGACCAAGTGTGCTGAAGAAAATGGGAAATTCGCTTAAGAAGATTGGTGGCATTAACTTCGCCAGAGCTTTGAAAGGGGATGCTGATAAAGAGGTGATACATGAAGCAGAGACATTTATAAACTTGTGTGCGAAAGAATGGAGACATGGCCCTTCATCAAAGACAAAAGTAAACAACCCGCCAACCGTACCGTTCATTCATGATGTGCAGCTTTTCTATCAGTGCCTGGATAAGATAGCAGCTTCTGCAGTGCAAAGTCTCACGATGTACGAAAGCTCTCCGGTCTATTCTGCACTTCTCAGAGTGACACTTGCACAAGTGTCAGTCTTGAATACAAATATGGCCGAAGTTTCAAAAGCAACGCTTAAGTCATTTAAGGAACAGGACGAGACTGAACTTCATGAAGACGCTGCTGTTAGCCAGTCACAGTTGGAGCAAATTCTGTCCAAGCACACCGTCAAGATCAACATTGAGACCGAAAGTGGCCAAAAAGTTGCTGTTACCTTGACCCCTAAAATACTCACTGCAATGACACTGCTTGTGAACAAGAGAGACTCATGTGGTGTACATGAAAACAATCCCTTCCTATTTGCAAGACCTGATGCCCCATGTTCAAGCTTCCAGCGCGGACAACAGTGCGCCATCATTTTTGCAGCTCGTTGTGGTGCAAAGAACACAGCGAACCTCCGGTCTGTGATTTTTCATAAGCACCTTGCAAGACTTTTCCTGATTCTCAGCCTCTCAAATGACGACCTTGATCAGCTAGCCAAACTGTTAGGCCGTGACATTCAGACCGACAGAGAGTATTATCAAACACCAGAGGCAGCTGTCGACATTGCAAAAATCTCAGCGCTACTATCAGCTATGGAGAATGGATCTCTTCAAAAATTCGAAGGGAAATCTCTCGAGGAAATTGAGGTTCCAGGTCAGTGTCCAGTTTAGTACTTTAAAGGTGTTGATATGGAGTTATGCTATGTTTGCAGACAACAATAGAAGTTATGTTTGCATGCAGTGTAAGTCACAAAATGCAACAAACAACTTGACTGTATTTGCTTCCTCAAAACATTAGCAGTGCCGATTTCCCTTTTTTTTCTTCGTGGTAAATTACCACCACCTTTCTGTGTGAAACCGTTGGCAAAAACATTTGTATGTTCGTGTACAAGTAAAAAAAAATAAACAATAACACGGCCATAAGTATTAATGGACAACAGCCTTTACATGGCTATTAGTGAAATATGATCATCTAAAGTGATTATTCAAATCTAATTGTAATTAAAATGCAACATGGAGTATTAAAATGTTTGTATTAATGTCTTGAATTGAATTTAAACTATATACACCTTGTCCTTTTGGTACTATACATGTATACATGTCCTGCTTTCCTTTTGAAGATGAATTGGAGCCAGATGTGCAGGACAACTCAGAAAACAGTGATGCTGAGGAGGACAATGAAAAATCAGAAAGTTCTCTGAGCGGTATGTAATGGACACAGACTCTCTGACTACCCATTGATCTGTATTATCAATTCTATCAGAGTAGTTTTCCATTCTGACATTTTCATTGACATTGAACTTGGTAATTAAGCAATATTACAGAAAAGGTTTACTTTAATGTAAGTGATGCGTACTAGCCGCATCACTGTCGTGCAAATAATATAAAGTTCAATCAAACCCTATGACTTTATATTGTAATGTTGTGACAGCGCTTACCGTAAAAGTTTTAATCAAACTGTATTCATATTGAGTGCCAATCTGCTCTCAAAATAAAACAATAGAGGCGATTTCTTAGTCCCTTCCTGTTTAGTCAGCTAGCTAACTTAAGCTAATCTTAGCTTTGTAGAGATCGTGGGATGTCCCAAACTGAATAAATACAGCAAATATAAACACCAAACTGCTTTGCTAGCTCAATCTTGATATAACTAAGACATCTGCTGAAAAATATTTTTTCAGGGGATAGATATAGATACTGTACTATACTATCCGCAAAATTCACATGTAGCAGCTATTTTTATCAAAGCGCCGTGTCACCGTCACAGCTGATGTGATCCAAACTATTAACTCCAGATCACTGGAGTTTACTTTATATACATTAGTTGGAAAGCTTCTGTGTGTTCCACTGCGGTTCCTGATTTATTTTCATGAATACAAATGTCAGATTGCCTGGTTGGATCTACTTGTAGTATAATGCCCATTACTACATTTTCTTTTACTAGCACAAGATTACCCTCCATGACCAGTTGCAGTTTGAGCCGTAATAGGTACAATTAGGGCTGGGCGATATGGAGAAAATCAGATATCGCGATATTCTTGTCCTAATACCTCAATGTCGATATTGTGACGATATTATAGGGTTGACAATTGGTGCTTTAACAAAATATATTCACAATGATATTTAAGATAAATAATCTTCAGTAATGTAGATATAATGACTAAGTGGGTAAAGGTAAAAATAATAGAAGAGCTAGAACAGTCCGGTAACACAGAAAATGACATCACTTCACTATAATACAGCCTTTAAAACCAGGAAAAGACAACACTTAAGCCATTTACGATATTACGATTTCCAAAATCTAAGACGATATCTAGTCTCATATCACGATATCATCATATCATCATATAATATCGATATATTGCCCAGCCCTTGGTACAATATACATCTAAACAAAGTATTCTGTTTAATTTATTGACTTAAAAGAAAACCAATGAACCCAAAAGGAGAGGCTGAATGGTAATCAAGTGATGAAAGTGTTGATAATCTTCTCACATAGCTGTGTACCTGTATCTCCTCTAGGTCTCCCCTTCACAAAAGGCTCCCTTTTGGGAACCAAAAAAACCTGCAGAGCTTCTATGTCGAGGAAACGTAGCCGAGGCCGGAGGAAGAGGCAGGAGAGTGAAACTGAGGCATCTGAGCTGAATGATGATAAAGACACAGAGGTGAACACAGAGAGGGATGACGGGTCAGACGAAATGCCTGTGAGCTGTGCTGTCACAAAAGGCTCCCTTTTGGGAACCAAAAAAACCTGCAGAGCTTCTATGTCGAGGAAACGTAGCCGAGGCCGGAGGAAGAGGCAGGAGAGTGAAACTGAGGCATCTGAGCTGAATGATGATAAAGACACAGAGGTGATCACAGAGAGGGATGACGGGTCAGATGAAATGCCTGTGAGCTGTGCTGTCAACACACCTGAGAAAACAGCGAATCGTAGCAATGAGGACGCTACACATATTTCTTTCAGTGATGCCGATGACGACATGAATGTGGACTTTGACATGGACACCGATGACGACATTGTCAGAAACGAGGAAAATGATGAAGATGGTGACACAACCGGCTCAGCAGCAACGCCTCTGATACCAGATGTGACGAAGCAGTACAAACACAGCAGTGATACCAAGAAGAACGACAGCTCACCTTACAAGCACACCAGTGTTGCAGACCTTGAAGAGACCATGGACATCGATACAGTCAACAATGTGGAGAGAAGACAAAATCAAAAGAAAGGAGGGAAGCAAAATAACTGGATTGATGTGGCTAGCAGGAGTTTCTCTGACTTCTTAAATACAGGTAAAATAAATCTGGTGGCTTGAGAGGAGAGTCAGGGCATCACCAAAGTCATTAGGACACGTCATCTCGGAACCAGGGATTTTTTTTATTATTTCATTTTCCATCTAGAAGATTTTCTATTTTCAGTGAATACGTTTAAACTTTGATTAATAAGCAACGCTACAGGGAAAGTCAGGGTATCACAAAAGTCGTGAGAATTTATACTCATGAGGCCTTGAACATTTGAAGAAAATTTCACTGCAATTCATCCTACAGTTGTTGAGATATTTCACTCAAAACTAAAAACCTGTGCTGCTAGAGGAAAAGTCAGGGGATAACCAAAGTCAG
Source organism: Perca fluviatilis (assembly GCF_010015445.1). Taxonomy (NCBI): domain Eukaryota; kingdom Metazoa; phylum Chordata; class Actinopteri; order Perciformes; family Percidae; genus Perca; species Perca fluviatilis. The sequence goes on from NC_053124.1 coordinate 26,481,852, forward strand.
TCAGCTTTATCATGAATGTCCGTATAGAATTGCATGGCAATCCATTCAATAGTATAGCATTTGAACTGCGTAACAAAAACCTGGTCTTACACCCATGTTTGAATTTATTATTTATAGAAAAGAAGAACAAATTGTCAGCTGCAGTGATCGGAATGAAAGAAGTAAAGATATTAATCCCCAAACTGGACATTGTGAGTATCCAATTTCTTTCCATTTTCTCTCATAATTAAAAATGGGTTCAAAGTATGAATTTAAACATTATTTATATAAACCACATCACTCTTCTGCTGAAAAATGTCTGAAGTAAAAATATGCCTGTTTTTTTCTTTAGACTCTGGCTTTCGATTAGACATAGTTAGAAATGATGTTATAAATGGCAAGGATATTTAAACATCTCAACTATACTTGATTTTAACAGTGTCAGTTTTCCTGAGTGACAATGTTGTCTTTCATTGTTGTTGTTTTTGTTTCAGGAAAAGTTTCAGGCTTCAGTCAAGAGTTCCCAGTTATCATCTGAGTGTAACTCTGTCAAGTCACCTGTGAAAGATTGGCCCATCCATGAAGACAACAACCAGGGTCCAACATCCGCTACATCCACAGATGTCCAAAACAAGCCCAGCTATGCAAAGGTAGTTGAATTGATGTGCTGTTTATCAAGTGAACATTGCATTTACAATTTAGGCACATTAAATCTATGTGCTTACTTTATGACTGGAATAATATAAATACCCTTGAAGTAATGTTTAAGATAAAATCATCTGAGCTAAGTACATGCCATCTACGTTTTAAAGGATAAGCAAGCATTCTTTGAAGCTTCATTCAGAGTTAATTGCAGCAGGTAAAATCTCACATCATTTCCTCTGTACAATGCACAGAGGAATATAAACTTATATTTACCTTTTTTTTTTTTTATCGGCACTTTCATATGGTAGTTTATTATTTTCAGTTTTTAGCCTGTTTTAAAAGCAAGAGTGTATTCTATTATTATTGTATTCACTGGGGGGCGCTCCTCTGTGTAAGCGACTCCTGACACGGCTCAGCATTTGTGTGCTTTACCGTGAAGTTTTTACCGTTCTACTGTATGTCATCTTTCACGTTTTGTTCGTCGGGATGTTTAGTGAAACAGCTCTTTATTTGGTCTATTTTTGGCTAATGATCGGCAATCTAAAGCATGTAAATGGACCTTGCTTACAACCGGTGCAGTCTCTCACCTCAGCCCCAGGTAGGCGCACCTACTCACGCAACTACCTAATGGAGCTGAGACACCAGCCGGGGACCGATGGATCCCTCCACACAAACCGCATCTTAAGTGCAAAAATTGAAAAAAATGTTTTTACATTACAGGTCAAATCTTCATAAGAAAACAAAACAGTTTTCACAGATACATTTCTATTGTGTAGTAACTTATTGCAGTTACATTTTGAATGCCATGGGTCTTGGTATTGCTTTACTTCATTTGCACTTGTGTGTACGTATATAAACCTCACGTTCTTTATATTCTCTCTCTCATATTAGGCGTCAAAGATGAACTGCTCCCACTGCAAGAAGAGCATGATGAAGGGCCAAACAGCTTACCAGAAGAAGGGTTTCACAGACGTCTTCTGCTCCAAAAACTGCCTTTTCGAAATGTTTCCTATCAACAAACCAGTCACCAAGACTTGTCATTACTGCCTCAAGTGAGTCTGTGCAAAACATCCCTTCATCTCAAAGTAGAAGTGTAAGAGTAGTTGTAGTAGTTTGAATTTTTTAATGTGTTCTGCCTTCTCGTTGTTCTGTCAGGGCGATATCGCAGCCTCTAGACCTCATCATGGCGGCAGTGGACATTAAAGGAACTATGAAAGACTTCTGCAGTACGACCTGCCTCCTCTCTTTCAAATCCAACACTGGGTCCACCCAAAAACCACAGCGGCTCTGCAGCATGTGCAACGAATCCTGCACTGTGAGCAAAAAACAAATGTCATATTTCTTCAACAAAATGTGTTCCTTTTAACCATAAACTCTTTGTCGTACTCACTGCTCCTGTATCATTATCTTCCACAGACCACATGTGAGTTGACCCTGAACGAGGCTGTCCACACATTCTGCAGCGACTCCTGCTTGGATGATTTCCGCAGGGACAACATGGCCGTCTGCGAAAACTGCAGCTCCAACTGCCGCAACAAGCCGCTGAAGCTGGAGCTGGAGGAGGAGACCAAAACGATCTGCAGTCATGAATGTCTGGATGAGTTCAAAGAGGTGCTGAAATATCAAAATTATGGTCACTTAAATTGTCAAAGACAGAAAAACATTACAGCTTGGAAGAGCAACACTGAAATACTGTGTATATACATAGAACGGGTCCAGGAGGAGTAGAGGGGAAACGACTCTGAGCCGTGTTTTCAAGGTGTAGTTCAGGGAAATATGATCCGCTGTGAGAACGGTGTATTTTATTTTGAAAATTCACCGGATATTTATTTTGTTTCTGTGCTCGACTTCCTGTCCCGCACTATCTGCCGTGTGCTGAATTGCTGCGGAGCTCTCCGTCGTCCGTCAAAAATAAAAGCTCTGCGTATCTGCTGCGGAGGGCTGTGGACTGACGGAACTGGGACGGAGTAGAGACGCAGACGTTCTGCAGTCTGTGGAAATACACACACTGACTTTAATGGAAACCTAATGACTCCGTCGACGTTCCGCAGACGTTCCGCATCCAGTGGAAATTGCCGGTTAATCCATATGGTGTGCGCTCAGTCACCATAGACAACAGTATGGTTACAGGTGTAGAGAGGGTAGGCTCAATAGCATAATGACCAGAGCCTGTCAAAAAGATATTTTGTACATTACAATCCTATTTAGTTTTATTTCACTTTAGTTTATTGTTTAAGTTCTCAGCAATGTACCAGAAATTAAAAATGTTTATAGACTGATGAAATAATAATAACTGTATATTTTTGTTATTTTAAAGATATTCCTTAAAAAGACCAAAACCAGCGATGTGCGGCCAGAAGTGGATCATTGTGGTTCTTAGCTCCCTCCAAACAGGAGGAATTACTGTGGCAGGATTAAACAGTGCATATGTTCGCCACTATTTTCAGCCACAGATTATTGCACATTTGAATGTGCTAGTGAGTATTTGTGGTACCAAGAGGGCTGCAGTCAGGTCAGACTGGTTATTAGATCATCAAGTGTTTTTGTTCTTTGATGAACTAATTGACCAATTGTCTCGGCACAAATTAAGATTATTAAAATTTCCCTTTAAATGGACTATTAGGGACTCAATGCAAGACACTGAGACGTTTGCTCACTGATTAATAGTTTTGCTGAATGAAATAATTATTCTACAACATCCCTGACATTCTCTTTTCTTTTTCTGTTCTACAGAAAATCGAGACGCTCCACCAATGCACCATGTGTCACACTTCTCAAACAATTTCAGACATGGTTGATTACAAAAACGACGACAACGTGGTGAAGCTCTTCTGCAACCGCAACTGTGTGACGTCGTACAAGCTACGGCCCGCAACTGTACACAAGCTTCAAGGTACTGGACAATAAGTTTGTCAAGATGGCATTTTTTTTCTTGTCTTTTCACTCCTTTCTCTCCTTCTCTTTAGTGGGTATTAAAAAACACAATGGGCTGCGTTTGTGTGAATGGGTTGCTACAGCTACCAGTGAGACAATAAAATATGATCCAGGAAGTCCAGAGTATGTCAAACATCTGTGAAGTTTAAGATTTATCATATTCCAAAACGCTACATAGTGGTTGGTAATAATCACACCTGCTGCTGGTACAGAATTAACAACATATTTGCTGCTCCATATGCTGCCTGCGCTCCATTTAACAGAATCTTCCCACCGTTGTAGCTACATAAGAGTTGGCACAGCCAAATGGGGCACTGCTATGTGTTTTTCTATTTACAGGCATTTATCATGCCAGCTGACATCCCTCAAAATATAGGCAGCACACTCTGACACAGATAGGAGAAAGGTTTCCTTTGCTGGTAACCCTTTAATACCCTGTTATGTAGCATGTATAAGCAGTGTATGGACATTTATTTAGCATTTATAAGCAGTATATAACCATTTCATAAATCATGGATAACCCTATGATGTAGTTGTACGTAGTGTTTATTAATGTATTTGTCAATAACTGACTTCTCCCATGCACCCATAAGTGGAGGTTGGTGTATAAACAGATAATGAATGACAATATAGTGAAACACTATATCATAATAATATTAATAATATTAAATATATCATAGGACAAGTTCAAATACTGTACCCTCTGAACCCCAAGCAGTTTTGGAGCATTGTCACTGTGGCCTCATTTGTCACTGAAATATATAAGGCCGAAGCCCTTTATGGAAACGGCACATTTTTGGCGAGAAGTAGGGAGAACTCAAAAATGTCTTTTATGCTGTATAACACAACACAATGTCATAAATCATAAAAAAGAAAAAAATGCAAGTTGAATTTCTTGGATAATTTATTTGACAGAAATTGGATTAAAATGGAAATTATATATACAATATAGTATTTTAAGTCACCGTAAGTGTTACCAATATGGGAAAAAGAGGGGGGCTCCACATGCTGTACATATTGAACTATTTACAGTATATATAAACAGTCTGCAGTTCAGTTGAAGATGCGCTGACTTGTTGTCATGTGACCGTTGGCCTCAGCTGAGTCAATCATGGCTTCCCAATTGCGCTGAGGAGCGCATCATTTAATTTAGGGGTGTGGAAAAAAATGTATTCACATTCGTATCACGATTCAAGCTCTACCGATTCAAAATCGAAACATATAATTCCAAAAATTGATGCATATTTTTTATTATTTTTTGTAATGGTGTGTACACTATTGTCCTGAAATGAGTTTAGCTCGCCATTCCCATAGATGGCGCAGCGTCAAATTCACACTGAGGCCTGGGCACTTGTTATAATCAAAAGAAGAACGAGTGCAGCAGAAGTAGTTTAGTCGGCGCAAACAACGGCCTTTAGAATTATTCAACCTGCTCCATCCTCATTGAAGGCGAGAGTTTGGGCACATTTGGGCTTTTATAACCTTGATAGGAATCATGCTATATGCAGGAATTGCAAAGCAAAAGTATTTTGGAAACACCACAAACCTGAGAACTGACATTGTACGCCATCACCCAGAGATTAACATTAAGTACCTGACATGGCAGTCAACCAACGCACTCTGTCAATGCTCTAAACTCCCACAGAACTCTGAACGAAAAGCTCCTTTTATTTAACAGTTTTATTTTATACTTGAATTAAATGTATTTGAAAGCTGGCCAAAGCTTGGCACTTTTGCAGTTTTTAGTTGCAAAAGATTTATTTTTGTATGAAGACATATAAAGTAATATCAAACTGCATTTAATTTGTTGTGTTTCTTTTCTTTGAAATTGTATGTCTCCTGCAATCACATGGGAAAAGTAACTACATTTACATACTGTCAATAGTTTTTTTAAATTGAGAATCGTTTTTAATCAAAAATCGATTTTGAATCGAATCTTGAAATAAAATTCGATATCGTATCGTAAACATTTTCTGAATCGTGCACCCCTAGTTTAATTAGTCACACATGATTTGTTCAAAGCCCATCGGAAATTTGAAAATCCAACGACAACTTCTGTTTTTACAGTTTCTGGCTACGTTAAATGATGTCATTTGATTAGTCTATGTACAGTATTCGCAGTAAACCCATAAAATCACGTTTCTGATTTATTTTTTCAGAAAAGAAAAGCTCAGATCAGCTGAAGAAGGGGAAAAAAGGCAAACAATCGAAACAACAATTGAATCCTGTGAGTATATTTCCTACAATGAATTCATTTCATGGAGTAACAGTAAAAACATGAAGGTGTGAGTTAAATCTGCTCCACATAAGAGCTATTTAAAGCAGAATCAGCATTTGTTAACTTGATGCCTTTCTTATTACTACTACAGAGCCCGTTGAAAATGTGCCTGTTTGGAACGGGTGATTGCTTGGCCTGTGGTATTGCTGCTTGTAGAATTCTTCAAAACCAAATTCTACCCCAAAAATACTTACAGAAGGACCCCCCAGACCACTTACTCCACTGTATAGCCTACTACTGACTTACAGTGTAGTCTACGTATACATCAGAGGAAGACATTGTAGGCCTACATACCATTGCATTTACCTGACAGAGGACGGGCAGATTCAGAATGTAATCACAAAATATCACTATGACAATGTGGAGTAATCCGACATTAGCCTCATGGACTCAGGACGCAGTGTGCTACCCACCCAGCCCATTATGATGAGAGCTAATCAGCACATATTTGTGCACATACAGCGTTGTCTGTAGCTGGTTATGCTTTGCATGTGTGGGATTCTGAAACGTCCTTAAATTCGGGAATTGTCGTTTGTTTATTCAAAGTCAACGACAGTCCAAAGTAGTGCTATACTTTGCACATTTTTGTGGGTCTGAGGTGTATGTCACATTTTAGCTGCCAAAGCTCTGCTGCTTTCTAGGACCCTCTGTGTCTGGTCCTGCGCTGTGCTCACTTAGTGTGCAGTGTGAGAGGGGGAGTGGCCAGCGGCTAGAGCGGCAAAAGCAAATGTGTGCTTCTTTTACCGACGATATCTTTTGCATTTCTAATCCAAACAACGTCAACCTTGGCACCACACTTGCTCGTGCCCGTAGCAAGACACCTGTCAAGTTTGAAATCCATCAGACTAACGGTTCAAGAGATATGCGCATAACACACAGACAGACGTTGCTGCAATTTATAGATATAAGATATATAAGATATAAGAATAGATAGATAGATAGATAGATAGATAGATAGATAGATAGATGTTTTAAATAAAGCTGTCTTCTGTGTATTTACAACTGAATCAGCTTGTCTGATTTGATTCGAGCGAAGCTGCCTTACATGCGAGACGAGCCATGTCTCCTAATCATTCTTGTCATTCATTCTAAATCACAGAAGGAAGTAAAGATCAGTCAAGACTCCACTGTGAACGAAAATGATGCCCCTGCAGCTGCTGAGTTGGACAACACATCAACATTCATCATTGAAGCCTCCTGTGTTGCATGTTGCAACTGTGGGCAGAGACTGCCGAGAGGAGAGATGCATTACCAGCCAAAGAGTTCACTGGATGTTTTTTGTTCAGCCGAATGCCTCTCTGAAAGACATCCGCACAGCAAATTAGCCACCAAAACTTGCTACAACTGCTTCCAGTAAGTCAAGGATGCTTTTCTTTGTGCTTTTCAGATAATTACATTCACATTTGTTAACAAAGTTTAAAAGTTATGATAAATAATCTGCAACTATTTTAAAAGTTGATTAATCATTTAAATGATTTGTTCCCACAACTAAAACATTTAATTTCCTCTTTCTGTCTTTTGGCACATGTGACTACTGTTCTTCCTATTTATTTCATTATATTTTAGGAAAAAAACGGTCCGCCTATGTGCCCAAAGACTTAATATATGATAAGAAAATAGCTGTATTTCAGAAACTACCAGAAACTGGTATCTATTTACTCAAAACAAGTCAAGGATCAAAGGATAAATGTACACACATGCAGTGTATGAATATTTAATTAAATTAAATAATTTTATTTTACATGTCATCTAAAAACTTCAAATGTATAAGGTTAGATACTTGCCCAAATTATGTCCTACCGGATTTCAGGTCAATCAAAACAAATGTTTAATCTTTTGCTATAAGTGGGGAATTGTTTTCAAGAAAACAAATTTTTCCCTTTTTTTCAGCTTCTTAGTTGTGAGAATTAGTTGCTTTATATTGTAAACGTAAGTATCATAAACTAAAAAATCCTGGCTTGTTGTGCTTATCAGAGATTTAGTAGATATCTTTTATTTTGATTTTTAGTTTTGCAGGTCAAGCAGAGCAAACACCTTAAATTAGGGAGACTCGAGGTACTGAAGCAAAAGATATTCACCCATTCTTTGTAAAAACTAAACAAAAGCAAAATTTTCTGACAGTGAATCTCACCTTGATCTCCTTCCCTCAGGGTGATAATGCGGCCTCAGAACATTATCCTGGCTCCGGTGAATGATTCAGGAACTATGAAGGAATTGTGCAGCGACACCTGCCTCGCTTCTGTTAACTCCAAGAGAAAAATGTCTTCCGCCAAAACCCCATCTCTAACAGGACCTTGGTCTGAGTGCAAGATGTGCGCCAAATATTGCTACGTAAGGAAAAAATAAATTGATTCTTAGTTTTTGTTTGACTTTTAGTTACGTCAATTATTTTAACATGTATTACTCTGAGGATTGTGCAGTTATTTGTTGGTGTGATATAGTCTCTATCCTTGATATTCCACTTCCGGGATTGCTCCGGTGCTGCAGGATATTCCCCTGGATGCATTTATTTTCGCAGATTTTCCGTTTCCTTCCTTTCTTTTTTTGTTGGCGTTCTAAACTCCGGTGGATTTATGAGGACTATAGTTAACTGCTCCTCAGATCTCTGCAGGGTAAATTGACACAGCTAGCTATCTATCCAATTGGAGTTTTCTCTCGCACAACTTTTCTGCAGCGGCTCCGTCTGGCGCTTAGCACCGCCCATGAAGATTGTGATTGATTTAAAGAAATGCCAATAAACCATCCCGTGATGCTATGTGGAGTAGCCAGACCTCCCTCCGCTCTGCAGCGTGTGGATGGTCTGGCAATGCGAGACTAGCGTGATATGATATTTCATGGTCAAGTTTGACTGTAAAATCTGTTCTATATTTTGTCAACAAATCCCATGAGAAGACTAAAACCATCAATGCCTTTGTCTTGTCTGTCAACACTTTTCAACCAGCTATATCAGGCTATACTTGTTAGTAGGATCAATTAATTCTATCCTTCTCATGGGATATAAAAAAAGAAAGATTCAGAATTACCACAATACTATACAATCCGCATGCTCCTTTATCGTCCTCAGTGCAAATTCAGGATGACCCTGGATGGCTTGATGCAAAGAATTTGCAGCGACTGTTTCATCAACTACCACAGAATCAACAACTTACCGGTGCCTGTTTGTGACGTCTGCGGCTCCGTCGGCCTCGGCAAACGGATCCTGCTGAAGGCGGACGACAGCAGTAAAACTATCTGCAGTGAAGAATGTCTGATCAAATTCAAAGAGGTGCAGAAATCAAATGTCAAAATTACGATCACTTCATTTGACCAGGACAGTAAATATTGAAGGGTAACTACCGTTTTTTTCAACCTGAACCCTATTTTCCTATGTTTTTGTGTCTAAGTGACTAATGGGAACAACAATCTCTGACATTGGTTCATTATTAAGCGAGATTGCTGAAGTTGGCAGCGTTGATACGTGCTACAATGTAAGTTAATAGGGCAATTGTTCAGCTTGTATGCCACTGACAGGCTCAGATTAATATTCTATGTGTCTGGCAACATTATGGAAAGGATTTCTAAGGAGGTCGACCTTTCTGTTAAAGAGTAAGATCCTTTTTTTTTTTTTTTTTTTTTTTATAACCTAAAAACATCTGCATTATTGTGTTCGCTAAACCCACCAGACTCCAGGGAAATAAACAGTCATTTTAGCATCATAGAATACACTTAATTCAAAGTCAACAGAAACAAAATAAAACTATGAAAAGCCGTTTTGGGTCGTCTTTCCACTTTTCCAACCATAGCAACTCTAGTTTTGGTTGAAGTAAACACATCGTTTACTGATTTACATGTGAAAATATGTTTGCTCTATACACGCTAAAAATATTGCTTTTTTTAAATGGAGTCTGGTGGGTTTAGCACTAGCGACTACAGAGCTGTTTCTGGTTAAAGAGGAAGGTATCAAAGAGGTTTTAAAGGTCCAACTCTGAAGGGATCATTTCCATAATGTTGTCAGACACTTAGAATATTAATCTGAGCCTGTCAGTGGCAAAACCAGCACTTTGGTGAAGGTAAATACAAGCTGGATAATTGCCCTATTAACTTACATTGTAGCTTGTTTCGCCGCTGCCAACTGCAGCGATCTCGCTTAATGCTGGGCCAATGTTAAGGTTGAAAAAAACAGTAGTTACCCTTTAAGGAACTGGTGTTGGTATATCTACAACTTCCACATTAGCAATGTACAAACTAGCACATTATTATGCAGTACTGAAGACCATGCATATTACTAAGCTATAAATACACCAAGCGGTGTGTTTATGTACAGGCAACATGAGTCAGTCTCTTAATTATCAAACTTATTTCCTTATATTTTGCACAGATTAAGTTGTGTTGCATTGATTAGGAAAAAACTAAATGGATAAGTAATTAAATATGTTCTCAGACCAAAAAAGAAATTTGGAAAAAGGAGTAGAAAAATAAAAATGCTAGTGAAACAAACAAAACATTTCATCTTATATACAAATAGCCGAATTAATTAATTTCTGTTTTTTTAGAGAGAGATTCAAAGAGCGGAGTGGCAGCAAAGTGGATTTGTTGTTAAATAAACTTGATAGATCACAGGTTCAAACACTATTCTAAGACTCACATCTGATCCTGCACTGTGCCTCACTTTGTTCCTCTGCTGTGTTTTTTAAATATCTTTACAGAAAGTTCGGGCGCCTCAGCTGTGCCCCATGTGCCAGACGTCCCATCACTTATCAGACATGGTTGAAAAAAAAAATGATAAGGGCACGTTGGACTTCTACTGTAGCAACAGATGTATGATGGTACACAAGGCTCAGTCTTCCACTGTGTCAGGTACTGCACCGACTAACTAGAAAATAAAACTGTATCTCTTCCCTCCCACTTTCACTCTCATCACTGCCTTTATTTGCATTGATACATACTTCTGGACAGAATTATTATATATTATAGAATGATTTATGATGTTATGAGCCATTTACAAACGTACGACTAAGAATAGGTTGTCGCTTCACTGAGTTAGAGCTCATCTGTTTACATCTGTTCAGCAAAGTCCGTAGATCATCATATGTTCCATGTGATCCATATCTATTTGATTCGTACTTTACCATGTCTTTATAGGAAGGATGAGCCTATCACCTCAAGACAATGACATTAAGGATGTGAAGCCGTCAATATCACCTGAAGAAAATGACATTAAGGAAGTGAAGCCGTCCATACCAAATCTGGACTGTGTGAGTATTATGTGTAATAAAGTTTTCTGTAATAATTGTAACACACCAACATCAAGGCAGGAATTTAAACCACAGCATGTATATGGTTTCTTTAAATTTTTGCAGTGATGTGTGTGGTGTAGAGTATAGCAATTTGACCAATTTTGTGGTTGATAACATTAGTTGCACTTCAGCAAAGTATTTCTTCTCTGGGTATGTTGGTACGTTGCAGTGTACACACATAATAATGTAGATATGCTGATTTACACACCAGTTAAAATCATCAGAGACTTCTCTGTTGTTAGAGTGACGAATCTGGCTCTCTTCACTCCTCATCCAGATAAAAGAAGAGCCCATTGATGAGGCATACAACCAGAATCTCCCATCATCCATTTCCACAGAAAACATCAAGGATGAGCCTAAAGCAGGAGATGATGTGGCCAAGGTGGGACACATTAAACGCTTCATAGGAGATTAAAAATTCCTCTTTTTACAAGGGAGCATAACACATGTAGACAGATGTATGAGCTCACATTCATTACATTAAAAGTCCATAAAATGTTACCTACAGGTGAGTAAAAGTATTTAAAGGAACACGGCGACTTATTGGGACTTTAGCTTGTTCACCGTATCCTCCAGAGTTAGATAAGTCCATAACATACCCTTCTCATCTCCATGCATGTTGTTACATGGATGTATTAAGAGATAGAGAGGTTTTTTTTTTATAGGCGCAATAGTTTAGCCTAGAAATCTAGACGCACCCTAGCGGCAGCAAATTTAATATGCAGCCAGGGGGGTCTAGGCACTCTCCGTTGACTTGCGAGCTGGAAAAACCAAACTCTGGTCAGGCCAATCATATTGTGTATAGAGTCGGTGGGCGGGGCTTATGGTTGCCGCTGCTGGGAACAGTGGTCTTCTGGAAGACTTGCGGAGTTGAGCTTTTCTTTGAAAAAGAACAAATAACGGCACTGAAATCATTCTTAAAAAAGGAAGATGTGTTCGGAGTTTTGCCGACCGGATACGGCAAAAGTTTAATCTATCAACTAGCTTCTCTTCCTTCTTCGTTGCTCTGCTTGGTTGTAGCTCTATATCCTATTACGTTCAGAGGGAATTTGAAAGACAACCGTTTATCCCGCCCCTCGGATTGAGCCCTGTCAATGGTGAGTTCCCAGACCCAACATCTTGATGTGGGTCTGGCTTGTCAGGCTAACAATAGTTTGTATAGTCTGTATATAGTTAATCAGTTAGTTTATATAGTTACAGCGTGTACAAATAACAAGGTCACATGAGACACAGCGATCTTTTAAAGGTCCCATGACATGGTGCTCTTTGGATGCTTTTATATAGACCTTAGTGGTCCCCTAATACTGTATCTGAAGTCTCTTTTATATAGACCTTAGTGGTCCCCTAATACTGTATCTGAAGTCTCTTTTATATAGACCTTAGTGGTCCCCTAATACTGTATCTGAAGTCTCTTTCCCGAAATTCAGCCTTGGTGCAGAATTACAGCCACCAGAGCCAGTCCCACAATGAGCTTTCCTTGGGATGTACCATTTCTTTGTCTGTAGCTATTGAGGAGGAGAGAGGGAGGGGCAAGGTGGAGGGTGGGGGTGTGGTCATGACCAACTGACACTTTGCTCGTTTGAAAGCCATGATGTCTCTCTTTCATGGGTGGGCCAAATTCTCTGGGCGGTCAAAGCAGAGAAAGGGGAGGTAACCTTGCTCCTTATGACCTCATAAGGAGAAGATTCCAGATCGGCCCATCTGAGCTTTCATTTTCTCAAAGGCAGAGCAGGATACCCAGGGCTCGGTTTACACCTATCGCCATTTCTAGCCACTGGGGGACCATAGGCAGGCTGGGGGAACGCATATTAATGTTAAAAAAACTCATAAAGTGAAATTTTCATGCCATGGGATGTTTAACCATATACATACTGGGAACTATTCTCAGAAGGCGAAGCACTGCTACTTGGGCGGAGTGATTTGCTCGCAGCACCTGAGAAGCCCCGTGGTGATGAGCAGAGAGTTCGCCTGGAGTTCGCTCCGAGTTGGAGTCAGCAATTACTAGATAGTAAATGCATAGTTTACAATCATGGGTGTTCGCTGTATTGTAAAGAGCTGCGACAATAAACAAGGGAGACAAGGTAACGCCATGATGTTTCATAGAATTCTAACCAAAAACGCTGACCTGATGAATCTATGGCTACTTGCTCTGGCTCTAGATCCAAACACACCTGTAGACATTATCAAGTACCATCGGGTTTGCTCAGAACATTTCACTGAGGACGACTATTTTGAAAGAATGGAATTTGCCACACGGACTATGAAACGTGTGCTGAAGGATACGGCCATCCCATCGATAGTACAGACAGGACAAAGTGGATCACCTGCGGCTGCGCTAAGTGTTGCGTTATGTTTTTAGATGACTAATGTAATGGTGTCATTAGCTAATGTAGCTAATCTAATGTAACGTTAGTGACACTATTACATGAATAGGGTGGTCACTACTATTGCAGTTGTTCCCGGGCTCATGTATCCCCTGTAATGTTATTATTGTGTTGTCACGAATGCACTTTTTTTCAGGTGTTGCGCTAATCACTCGCCCAGTAGCAGTGCTTCGCCTTCTGAGAATAGTTCCTGGAACTGGAACTTCCCAGTATGTACACGATTAGAAGATGGCTGTGTCTCATGTGACCTTGTTATTTGTACACGCTGTGACTATACAAATCACAACATGTAAATAGGAACATGTTGGCGTTATTTTGTTACTTATTGGGAGCAGTAGGTTAGTTGGAGCCGGTTACCTCCAGGATCTGCGCAAAGCTAGGCTAGCGGTGGGCGCGTCAGACAGAGTTACGACACGCACGGAGATGAGAAGGGTATATATGGACTCATCTAACTCTGGGGGGTACGGTGAATAAGCTAAAGTCCTAATAAGTCGGAGTGTTCCTTTAAACGCTTAATAGGAGATTAAAAAGTCCTCCTTTTTTACAAGGGAGCATAACACATGTAGACAGATGTATGGGCTAACATTCGTTACATTAAAAGTCCATAAAATGTTAGCTACAGGTGAGTAAACGTTTTTCATAATACTTTGAGACTAAAATGAGTTGTTTTTCACTGAACAATACACCATGTTTTAGAAGCTGACCATATGTTTTTGTTTTATCAGAATGAAATAAATTTAGTGGATGAATGGGTACAATATTTTCCTATGTGGAAAAATGTAGTGGAGTTAGGGCTGCACAATTAATCGCAATTTTATCGAAATATGCACTAGTGCAATATCCAAATCGCAGAGGGGCACGATATTTGTTAAAAGGCAAAATATGTGTCGAACCATTCTGAATGAAGAATTGTGGTGCTGCAGAGACATCCTGGCCTACAAACAATATCATACAGAATACAGAAAACACATGTTTGGTACAGATCCTTGCAAAAATCACACTATAATCATTTTAATTTTTTAAGATTTAATATTAGTCAATGAAAATGAGAATAATGATACAAACATGATCATCATTCCCTTCAATATCTTGAATCATATTGCAAGCGCAATATCAGTCAAAATAATCGCTATTAGATCATTTCCTCATATTGTGGAGCCCTAAGTGGAGTGGAAGTAGACAGACGTAAAATACAAATACTCAATTAAAGTACAAGTACCTCAGTACAGCACTTGAGTAAATCTACTTAGTTACATTCTACTGAGTTTGAAATGGGTCTTTCTCATCATTATTTTTTAGGATAATATCATGAATATAGATCCTGATCATGCCTCCCCCTCAAATACTTGATTTAATAGTGATATGAATAGTATTGTAGACTTCACTGATACTGATTAGGAAAACAGTAGAAAAAAAGCACACTAGTAGACTAGTAGCTTCTTACAATCTGTTCAGTATATGGTGTGGAACATGATATTAAATATAACGCCAATAAGAGTGTTGTCATGATCAGTAGAACTAAAGATGATAAAGGTTTGAATTTCCCTGATTTTAAATTGGCTAATAATACGCTTAGTGTCTGTGATAAGGTGAAATACCTTGGTCATTTTATCACCGATAAAATGACAGATGATGAAGATATTTACAGGCAATGTCGCATGATGTATGCACAAGCCAATAGTCTCTTACGTAAATTTAGGGCATGTACGGCTGGTGTAAAGATATCTCTGTTCAAAGCATATTGCACACCGTTGTATACTGCGCACTTGTGGTCAAACTATAAAAAGGCAAGTCTTTTAAAATTGAAAGTAGCATATAATGACGCAATGAGAATATTACTCACAAGACCAAGATGGTGTAGTGCAAGTGAGATGTTTGTGGTTGCAAGAGTGAGAACCTTTCATGCTGTTTTAAGAAACCTAATGTTTAAATTTATGTGTCGGCTTAATGGGTCACAAAATGAAATAATAATGGGCTTAACTGACATACGTCTAAGCACTACACGCTACCAATCCCGTATGTGGAAACACTGGTATAATTGTCTCCTGGTAGAACAATAATTGTCTTTTTAAATTGTTTGTTTTTATATTTATTACATGTGTAGGTAGGTGTGTATGCATGTGTTTTATGGATATGTATTTATGTATTGTTGTGGGAGATTTGGACCTTGAGTCTGAAATAAAAGTTTGATGATGATTAAGAAATGTATCCAACTGTCCAGCAGGTTATCTTACTGTTTGGTTTCTGACAGGAGGACTTGAAGATCGGTTCAGTCTTCTCCTTGACGGGAAACTTGTCTACGCCCACGTCTACAGCGCCCACTGTCACCCATATGGATTTGCCTGCGTCTTGCTCTAACTGCAAACAGGTCCTGGTGGACGGGGAGACTGTTTACCAGAGGAAGGGCCACGCTAACATCTTCTGCTCCACTCCCTGCCTTTTGAAATGTTACCAAATGAAACAAGTTAAGAAGACCTGTCACTTCTGCCTTCAGTGAGTCATACAGTAGTTTGTTTCATTTGCTGATCAATGCCATCTTTATTGCAACATTTCTCCCTTTCCTCTGAGAAATTTCAATGAATTAATTTTAAATGTCTTTCCGCTAAACTTATCTCCGCTTAGGGCTGGGCGATATGAAGAAAATCAGATATTACGATATTCTTGTTCAAATACGTTGACGTTGACAATTGGTGCTTTCACAAAATATTTTTTACAATGAGATTTCAGATAAATAATCATCAATAATATGGTAAACAGTTTTAAGTGAAATTATAGAGAAAAAAAAGAAAATTTCTAGCTATATACTGACTATGTTTACATGCATGCACAAAAATAGCGTGATGTTAAAACAAATCCGCAATTCTTCAGATGATATTCCCTCAAAATGTTTCACAACAGATTTTCTGAGAAAATTGAGTTTGTATGTGCTTGTAGTAATCAATTTAGACAACGTAATTTTATATCACGATATCTCGATATAGGATTTCATCACAATATGATTTCATTGAATGACATATATAGGCATATTGAATTATTGCCCAGCCCTATCTCCGCTATATCTACATGTTTGTGTGTGTAAATCCCCTGACACACTAACCCGACGGCCGATCGTTGGCAGAAAAGGCAGTCGGACTGATCAATCGGCTCCCCGAGGTCCAAAAAGTGCCTCAGAACAAACCGAAGCGACGCCGACTTGAGCGTGTAATAAGCATCCATAACAGCAGGCGCCGCTGATCTGTATTTTCGCCAAAAAATGAAAACCGGCAGCTGATTGGACGAACGCGTCACGTGGGTCTGGCTGCTCTCGGATTTATCAAACGGGCATAATGGCGGCTCGTTCAGGATACAATCTCATATTTTACGAAGATGGTTCACCGAAACGTGTTTTTGAAAACATTTTATGCGAGAAATAGGCCGTGCAGTTGCTGAATCTGTTTTCATTTCAGATCGACAAAGGTCACTTTAAAAGATTGTCGTCAGATTTTGAGAGGCTTAGTCACGCTCATCCCTCTCGTCATTGGGTTAGCACTCCACCAATCAGATTGGTCATGGAGTCCGACTGCCCGCGCTCCGACGCAACAAGTCAGGTCGGCCAAAATGAAGGCCGACAGCTCCTCGGACGGACGACGGCACGGAACACACCGAACGGACTCCAGTCACTGACCTCGCCAGGCTGTCCGACGGCCGATTAACGGGTTGGTGTGTCAGCGCCTTAAGATTGCAGACTTTAAACTG
Organism: Perca fluviatilis; assembly: GCF_010015445.1. Lineage (NCBI taxonomy): Eukaryota > Metazoa > Chordata > Actinopteri > Perciformes > Percidae > Perca > Perca fluviatilis. Next base: position 26,499,083 of record NC_053124.1, read on the forward strand.
ATCACATTCCTTCTCGTACTCTCAGGGGGATAGCAGCGCAACAGGACATCCTCCAGGCCCCGGTGGATAATGAGGGGACACTGAAGGATTTCTGCAGCCAGTCCTGCCTGTCCTCCTTCAGCTATAAGAGTATCATGTCCACCAAAATACCACTTGTGCCAGTTTCGTCACAATCACAATGCAGCATGTGCAGCAGATATTGCATTGTAAGAAACAAGGGAACAGAGTCCAAAAGATCTAATTATATTTTATGTTTATTTTTATTGTTAAAATGACATATAGTCATAAAGTAATAAAAAAAACACTGATTTAAATTTAAAAAAAAAACACAAACATTTCAGCTCACTGCCCCTTTGTTATCCAGGTTTATATAAATTGAATTGAAAAATGCATGAATTGTGTGTTTCCTTTCTTTATCCTCCTGCAGAGCAAACATGAGATCATACAGGAGGACGTCGTCCACAAGATCTGCAGCGATCCCTGTTTTCTCCGCTTCTGCAACATGAACAACTTGTCCATCTGTGAGAACTGTCATTCCCCCTGCAAAACACCTGTCATGCTCAAGATGGATGACGGCAGCAAAAAACTCTGCAATGCAGAGTGTCTGGCCCAATTCAAACGGGTAACAAAACCTTGAAACATCTAGTTGTAGTTTCAACAAAAAACAAAACAGAAATGTTACTTAAGGTCGACACTTTTCAAAATATAAATGCTGTGAGGATATATCAAAACTAAAATAAATTAAACTGAATATTAAATCTGAAGTTAAATTGAGTTGGTGAATCAACAGTATTTTCTCTGTGCTGTTTTTATCACTTTGCAGAAAATCAAAACACCGCATCCGTGTGCCATGTGCCACACCTCCCATTTAATGTCAGATATGTTTGAAAACAAAAACGGTGAGGATGTGGTGGAGCTCTTCTGCACCAGCAGTTGTGTGATGGCATCCAAGATCCAGGCTGTCAGTGCATCAGGTACTGGACTAACTTTGACAACACAGCTGCTCTTTCTCTCTCTCTTGTCTATAAAAAGGATTCCAGCTTTCATTGAATCAAGTAGTTCTGTCAGGGGACCTAAAAGTTTAATGCAGTGTAGTCCAAATTCTTAAAATGTAGGTTGACAGGATTAGTCTACTTCCATGAAACCTCAGAGCCCTGCTGAGGTTTTTCATTGCATACATGTGATATTAGTAGTTGTGGTATTAGTATTTGCATTTCCCATTTGGCCAAGTTTCTATCATGAAATCTACTTCTCTCCACAGGTACTCCACTCAATTGTGACCGCTGTGGTAGGACTACATTACCAGCCTGCCACCTCGCCATGTCAGATGCCTCCATCAGAAACTTCTGCACTTTAACCTGTGCCATGTCTTTTAAGGTAATACAATCTGCAGCTTTTACGATGTTCAAAACTCTTAATTCTATGCTAAATGAACCAGTAGTGGTAGAAGTAGCTGCATTTATGCTAGAAGCTAATAGTTGTAGACAAAAGAGCCAGCTGGTATACCAACTGACCAGAGAGCATCTTTTGTGCCTTTTCTCCCTGAGTGATAACTTGGAGAAGTCATTTAGGAGATTTTTAAAAAAAAAAGGTCTGTAAGTTTGGTTGGAGGTGTCAGCTGGGATCTGCTCCAGCCACCCTCTATAGGATAAGCACATATAGCTGATGGATTAATACATTTATCCTACCAACAAAAGTACTGTTATATCTTATTCCTATGTTCCAAACACCTTCACAAAAACATAAAGGAGCCATGCTGTTGCATTGGTTGGCATGTTCCTTCTTTAGAATGGCCAGCCTACTTCATGACCGTGTTACCTGTTGTATTAGATACCATATTCATATTATACAGGTTTAAAACCTTTTGCATATTTTTTGTTTTCTTGTGCCAAAGGAGTCCCAGAAAGACATGGCTGCTAACTCAACGGGAGCCGCTGATCCAAGCCAGTGTGACTTCCTCAAACCACCAGAGAAACTGCCATGTGCCCAGTGTCGGCGCATTATAAAAGCTTCACCCAAAGTCATCCAGCAAAAGGTGTGTAGGGTCTGTTTTTTAAGATAGAATAGGCAACTCACAGGATCTAATTGAATCTCATGTTATGTCTATTGATTTGCACAGTTTTTTTTAGAAACAGTAATGTACATGGTGATTTGTGTGAATACGTTTGTTAAAATACTTGTGTGTGTGTGTGTGTGTGTGTGTGTGTGTGTGTGTGTGTGTGTGTGTGTGTGTGTGTGTGTGTGTGTGTGTGTGTGTGTGTGTGTGTGTGTGTGTGTGCGCGTGCAGGGAAAAATTTATTTTGTGTGTGGCCTGACCTGTTGTCAAGAATTTAATAGGGTCAACAACATCATGGGCAAGTGTGAATATTGTAACAATGAAAGGATCATCAGACACGTCCAGAAATTTGACGGCAAAGACCAAGACTTCTGCAGTGATGGTAATGCAAAATGGTGGAGCCTTGTTTGTATAATGAATAATATTCAGATTCAGACAGTGAAATTCAGGATTAAAAAATTGTCAACAATCCCTGAGCCTCTCCTTTCTCTCCTGCCAGGCTGCAAGATGCTTTTTCAACATGAGCTGGAAATCAAGTGGGGCCAACACTGCGGCTGGTGTGCCTACTGCTTCTCCTTTTCTAAGATAGTGGTGACAGCAAAGTATGAAGGCGCTGACAAGGACTTCTGCTCTGAAAACTGCAGCTCAAATTACAAAATGATTCTCTGCCATGTAAGTACAGGTGTGAGTTCACCCATCGTACAAATTACCTGCTCATTGTAGGGGTGGGGGAAAAAATCGATACAGCATAGTATCACGATATTTTTCTTGGCAATACTGTATCGATACACAGACGCCAAGTATCGATCTTTGATGATATATGTGTTGGTCAGTCTGTCTGCTTGACAATCCCCATTTTGCAGCAATAAAATTGAAGTGAGATGAACAGACAGAGAAATGTATCTTTTTAGATAAAACGGATGTTGACAAAATTGTCCTTTCGGGACATCATTTGAAATTGGGAAAAATCTGAATTTGGAACTAAGGTAATACATTGCAGTATATCGCAGAATATTGCAATATGTTTAAAATCACAATAATATCGTATCGTGATATAAGTATCGGGATGATATCGTATCGTGAGGCCTCTGGTGATTCCCACCCCTAGCTTATTGTAGACAATGGTGGGAAGGTGGAAGCAATGCAAATATCGAGTTTTTGTTCAACTACATTTTAGTGTTGACAAAAAAGACAACGATATTGCACGTTAATATCACCACAGTCATGACAGCGGTCCTGTCTCGTCATTATTATTGTTAATGAATTTAACCCTTTTTGTTCATTTCCATACAGGCTTAGTTGTTTTGACGGTTAACCTTGAAAAATGGATTTGAATTGCAGGAGGTATTTTGCTGACAGTAATGTTATTAGTGTTATAAGTTAGCGGTAGCCTACACTTAATTAACTGGACCCAGGGTGAGTCTGATGAAAACTGCTGTCTTTGCCCGGGCAGCTCCGAGATAGTTTTGCATTACACAGCGCTGTGGAGGAATAACCTCCAAGATTAGGTTATGTTCTGACTCTGTTTAGAAGTGGTGAATTTACAGCTCACAGCAACTTAATAATATATAGTGTTTGGCTTTTGTTTGATATTTAGTGTTGGCAAATGGCTTTTTATTGTTTCTTCTTAGTGAAATAGTAGACAGCGTTACGTAGCGCCTTTTTTCCAACCTTATTCAACAGAACAGTTGCGATGTTCCTGTCAGCTATCTGCTCGTGCTCCAGGAAAGTGAAGAAAAGTTTGCTTGGTATATCCCGCAATCATGTTACATTGGAAGCAGCAAAAAGTGAACCGCAGGCCAAGCCGGTAAACCTCCCCCACCCCAGCTGCTGTCCCGAGCACGTCAACAGCCTGCTGCGTGCAGCGTGCTGCACCAGCAGTTTATTGTTCAGCCGTTTAGTTTTATTTACAGTCAATATCAATATCCAATGCCGTCCAAATGCTCCAAAATCCAAACCCCAAGTTCATTGGGTATCCAGGAAACCAAGTGTGAAGTAGAGTACAGTACAGAGACGTCCCGCTGTATTAGATAGATCTGGTTGAAAATGAAATAATTGTTGAATTTATTTGTGCACATTCCCTCAAGGATTGTTTAGAACACTGAAACTATTGTTTATCTTGAAATTTTTTGAGTTATAGTTATTGCTCCAGTGGTGCATTTGCAAATAAGTCAATATATATATTTGTTTTTGGGAGGGTTTTGTTTAAATGATCACATTGTTTAATGATATCGACATCATTGTCACAGAGTTCATCATTTTATGCACTCAGCTTCTCACCAAACTACTGGGCCAGTTTATTTAGGTGTCATTCACAAGATTGGCAACACATGTATTGGGAACTATATTTGATTTAAGTCATTTTTAAATCAAAAATTATAAAAATGCAGCTTCTCAAATGTGAATATTTGCCTTCTCGAATAGACTACGGAGTATGTTTTAGTTTTGGACAGTTGAAGACATCACTTTGGGCTCTGGGAAATTGTAATAGACCAAATAATTAATTAAGACAATATTCAGTAGATAAACTGACAATTCAAATAATCCTGAGTTGCAGCCAATCTGCATATAAGCAAGTCTAAAAACTAAAGTTGTTGAAATTGATGATAGCCATGAGGTGCTCTGTACCTATTTCACAGTAACTGTCTGCTTTCTCTCAGGTTACCAAGTGTGACACCTGCGGCCTCAACGGTAAACTGAGGCAGAGCCTTCCCATGCTGGGAGAGGTCAAACACTTCTGTGACCTGAGATGTCTCTTACATTTCTGCAATAAAAAGGTCCAGATGGTCAACACAGGTACCTATTGTTATTGCCATTCAATGTTTTGTCTGTTTCATTGCTTCACTAACTCTGACTTTCTTATTGTTTATGTCTGATGTTGTAGTCCTTGTGGGACTGAAAGTTAACATCAGAAAAAAATCACAAAGATCCAAACTGGACATTTACTGGATTTCAGCCTTGTCCAGACATCGTGTATACTTATTATCTAAACCTGCTCTTAAAACTCCCAGTTTAAATTTTCTTCCTGTGGTAGCAATGCATACACTGATATGATAATCTTCTTAGCAAATAGCTAAGAGATCAGTCACTTACAGCCCCTGCTGACTACTCTTTCTTTCCTGCCTGCAGTCTCTTCACCGCCCAGATCTTCAGGCACAGTGGAGTCCTTCCCCGTCATCGCTAACGTTATCTCACTTGCTAGCGCTTTGGCGAGGCAGCCCAGTACCACTGCTAGCTCTGCACAGCATGGTCTACACACACAGACATTATGTATGCACATACTGTAGAAAAGCTATTTATTGTGATAAATGAAGATAGAAATCTTTGTTTTTATGACTCCAACTTTGTCATTTCTCTACAGTCTCTGTCCCTGACATTCAAACAAAGGTTGTTGGACATGTAAGTTTACAACAAAAACCAAGTCTTCCACATGGCTATCATCTATCCTTCTGTTAACTTTGTTAAAAGCTAACACATGTGTTTGAATTAGCTAAGATATAACCCATGTTTGAATTATTGTTATTAATTGTTAATTAATATGTGTCTTTTCCATAGGCCAGTGTCCAAACAGTGCCCAAGGAAATGAAGAACAAGTCCATGCTCTGCACGCCGTTGGTCCACAACAAGGGAGTCTCCTGCACCACACAGACTGTCGACACAGAGGCACAGACAGGTAAAGGAAATCATTTACAGGATTATTTAAAATGCTCAGCCAAATTGAGTTTTTGTGATGCAGTGCAAAAAAGATGCACCCTGTAACTATGTGTTTAGTTTTGTCCATATGAGGCTTACATACACATCTTTACTCATGGTAAAATACACAAATATGAAGATGTACTCAGGTACCCTCTTTCCTGGATGAAGAGTTTTGATGTTGGTTGTGTTTTCTTTTTTTGTTGTTGTGTGAAGACAACTTTGTACCTAAAGTCATAGTCCTGCCTGTCCCAGTGCCGGTGTACGTTCCTCTGCCTATGAACATGTACAGTCAATACACACCGACGCCTCTGGGCCTGCCTTTACCGGTATGTAAAACAACCTTGACCATTTTCATGTTACTCTAATCTCACAGAAGAGCCTCACTGTTTTCTGCTCTGGTTTTCATGCTTTAAAATCTTAACTCTGGATTAAAGTGCTTCACAGACTTACAGCTTTCTTTACATTTGATGATTTAGCCCCACAAAAAAATTAATTTTAAGTTATGACATCCAACTATAAATCGAGGAATCTCCTGTGCGTTTGTGTCTCCCGCATGTGCAGTACAACTAGAAGGCTCTTTTATTGCGGTTCACCGGCAACCGGTCTCGTGCCAAAAAGTGCAGCTGCAAAAAACTGATTGCTGAATCTCTAAAAGAGCAGCAGCCGCGCCTAACTCAACCGCGCTTATAGTTTGGCCTGGACAAAGAAATAGACAGAAAATACTGGGAACCAAGCAATCGGCCTATTCTGAACAGGCACTGCACAAATGGGCACTGGTTAAAGAATTGTGGGAAAAGTATCAAGAATCTCTGTTTTAAAGGGATAACATTTGGGGTCTTCAGGTGTCCTTGTGCCCAACCATTTAAGACACATACAGCATAACATTATAAATCCAGCCTCCCCACTCTGTCCACCTTCCCTTTGGTTCCTGTCAAAGTGTCAATCTGTACTGTCAAATTACTGTAAATATCAAATGTCCTAAAAATATTTGCATGCTGGTCTGGTTGGGGTTAGTCAGCAATGCCTCCACGTGTCACTATCAGATTTAACAGACTTTCCCAAACTGTCTCCGCTGCAGCTTCCTGTGCCCGTGTTTCTTCCTGACCCAACTGTAAAAGTCATGGAGGAGAGGATCCACCCCGACCCGCTGGAAGAAGAGCTCAACTTCAAGTCTGAGAGGAAGAAAGTGCAAGATGAGAAGAACAAGAGAGAACACAGAGTGGTGACAAAAGAAGGACGAAGACGAGAAGTTCATGCTCCGAAGGGTAAGGCATTGGATGAACGTGAAGGGAAGGGATGATATTGTTGCACTTTGGACTTGAGGAAGGATACCCCAGAGAAACGGCTGGATCAAGAGATCTTTTTGTTCTTGTTGTGTACGTCAGTGATTATTGGCTCTGTGTTAGTTTGTGTAATATAATTGTGCTGCCATTTCTTGAAAATTTGATTTAGATCCCAAACCATGTTAAATAAAGGCCAAAAAGGCAGATATTTAAAATGCTATTGTCATATTTCATACATTTCAGGTAAATGTGACATTTCATTTTTGGAGATTATTAGGACAGAAGAGATTTTAGGTTTATAGAGAAGCCTCCTCATTGGTTTGATGACACATCTAAAACATGCAAACTCTTAAGCTCTATACTGGTGTGTCTGTAATTTCTTATCATCTTCATTATTTTCAGAGCACAGCAGTAACTATAGTGAAGACTTGGATTCAGATCATCAGGCCACTTTCAACAACCAGAAAGACTCCTCTTCTGACACCAGCTTTGGGTCGCTCAGTCGACCAAACACCCACAAAAAAACACCTCGGTTTTTAGAGGTGGGCATGCACAGGGAGCCTCAACCTGAGCTCCCACCCCCTGCTCTGGAGATGAGGGGGGATCCCCAGGGCTCACCGAGCGCTGAACCGGCCCCAGTGCTATTACAACAAACTGTGGGGAAAGTCCACAACAAGAACAAGGTAACAAACCAACTGGGAAATGAGTTTAGAAGCTGTGGTTTGATCTTCTTGTGATGTAATCTTGTCTGTCCTCCCATATCGAAGGGTCGTAAGCTGCAACAGTCGTCCAGAGCAGCTGAAGAGGCGGCTTCTCAAAGAGAAAAGGTCATGTCTAGGAAGCGCCAAAAACTTGAGAGTCAATGTGGAATTGCCGCCTGGAAGAGATGGATACAGTGGAGGAAATCACAAACCAACCTGGACCTTGTTTCTTGTATGTTTTTCTGCCTTTCTTTTTTTACAATTTAATTTTCAGTCATTTTAGGATTAGGGAATTTTGTAAAAAAAAAACAACTGTATAGATTTATACAAAAATAATCCCTCTCAAATCATCACTCAACCCGCTAGAAGTGTGTGGCTTTGTCTGTATCTACAGAGACCCTGCCCTCTCCCTGCATTGTCATTTTGCTGTGTTGGGGATGTTTCTGGGTGTCAACCTCTATAATAACGTAGTGACCAGATTCCAGATCATAAGCATGCATCCAATAGGAGGCTACAAAAATGGCGAATACAGCGCAGAGAAACAAAACACAAATATAGTGTGGCGAAACACCAAGCAGATCTTGTTCCAAAAAAAAGTGAATCTGTGGTGTTGGCGCGCACTCGAACTCTCGTTGAGCCGTGGAGGAGAGGCCGAATTTGAATGTTGTGTTTACAAACCGCAACCAACAAATGCCACTCATTTTACATGTAAATTTTTAGCAGAACAAAACTTATCAAATGCAGGTTTAAACAGATGTTAAACACTTTTCTCCTGACTCTTTTCTTCTGTTAGATCATGCTGTGACCTTAAACGAGGATGTTCTTCGCTGCTCTGCGTCCGAGCTGAGCGACAGCCTCTGTTGTTTCATTACTGAGGTGAAACGACCTGATGGAGAGCCATACTCCCCCGACAGCCTGTTCTACCTCTGTCTCAGCATACAACAGGCAAGATGAGCAACACTGTACACACACATTTACAGTATGCTATCCATGACTTGCTGTGTCAGACATCTGTCTTTTCATGGGTATGTTTGCCCTTTTGTTCTTTTTGAAGCAGCCTTTTATGTCTTTTCCTGTGGAATTTTGTTACTTGTTACTCTTGTTTGGTACTTCTAAGATGTAATACACCATTCTATAAACGGACTGCTTTTATTTTACTAGCAAATTTGTAGATATGAGAAAACTGAGACCGTTAACCAGATGTTTATATAAATTATTTATATTGTTCAGTTATCTTTTTTTGTTAATTTGTTTACAACATTATACAGGACAGTATTTAGAGGCTAAATAATCAACCTGCCTTAATTCATAATGCATCATAAAGATGTTATAAAAATTCCTCACATCAACCCAATGTTCAGTAAAAGTAACTTTCTCTTGCAGTTAAAGGTTTTTCTTTATTTTTTTATGAAATTTTACGCTTTAACGTACCAACTCTGACTCTGGGCATAAAAAGTAAAAAAAAAAAAAAAGTTTAGTTTATTTTAAGAAAAGTGTAAATTAATAAATACAAATGGTAAAAAATTGACAGAATTCTCCAAGAGTCATGCAGTTTAAAAGGCTTTCTAAAAAACAAAAGAGCAAAAAACGCTCATGCAGTTTAAAGATTAGAAAAGGACACCGTTGTTAAAAGCAGTAGAAGCAGTCGTGTCGAATATACATATAGAACGACATTGCGAACAAACAGGACATATAAGTAGCACCAAGAAGAGGGAATACATAGACATGCTGATATGTGTATGTATTAATTATCCATTGTTTTAATTAATCTACAAGTGTTTAGTTGTCTGATGTGAATTGTAATTAATTTCCACTCTCTTAAATCTCTGGCAGACCAGGCTGACCGGTTAAGGCACTTTTCCACAACAAAGTAGTGCAATCTCCCTTTTTAGACCCCCTAGGAACTATGTGTTTATTGCGTTGATTCTATCTATTATAACACTAAATAATAATTTTCCAAAATCTAATTCACTGTGTTGTCACTAACTGATAAAGGGACTGATTTAAGTCACACCTCTACAGCAGCGCCCTCTGCTGGAAGCATTCATACATTCATTCACCTTCACAAATCACTTGTATACGGTCACCCAGTTCTTGTTGTTTTGTCTGAGTGTAATTTTGTCGTTTCTCTGTAGTACCTGTTTGAGAACGGGCGTATGGAGAACATATTCAGCGATCTCATCTACAACAAGTTCTCCACAAAGTTCAACAAGATCCTGAAAGGTTTCAAACCTTCAATATCAGCCAGCGGTGAGTCACCATGTCTTTTTTTCTGCCTCTGATCACCTCAGGTTGACCAGATTTCTAACGGGTCTCTCTCCCTCTCTCTGCAGGTTATATCCATTCCCGTGTGGAGGAGGAGTTTCTCTGGGACTGTAAACAGTTGGGGGCGTACTCCCCCATCGTCCTCCTCAACACCCTCCTTTTCTTCTTCTGCAAGTACTTTGGCTTCACCACGGTGGAGCAGCACCGCCAGCTGTCCTTTGCTTGCGTCATGCGCTGCACCAAAACCAACCAGAACAACACCAAGACCAGCTTCCTGCGCTTCTACCCGCCAATATCCATAAACAAGGCAGAGCCAGGTACCAGTATGGCTGTGCGTCAAAGTGATGTACCTGATTATATTTTAATAATATAAATTTAACATATAAAAGTACTTAAACTTATTCAAATTGGATTATTTCAGAGACATTTTGTTCAGCTGCTGTATATGAAAGTTTGATATTTTAGTTTTAGGCCTGTTTCACTGCATATGAAACGATAGAAGCAAGGAGTGTTAAAAAAAGAGTGTGTGTGTGTGTCGGATGTAGACGGCGTACCAGCTAAGAAGCGCAAGAAAAAAGAGAGTATGGAGATGATGGAGAACTCCGAGAACCCTCTCCGCTGTCCAGTCAGACTCTACGAGTTCTACCTCTCCAAGTGGTTCGTAGCTATATATTTTTATGCATTTTAGTTTAGTCGTGTTATTGACTCTTTGTCCACTGTACTACTTTCGCTCCCTCCTGCTGATGAGATGTTACGATTTAAGATATGAGCAGTATGGGATTTTGAGCCGCGTTAACATTTTTATTTGAACTTCCAGATTGTGCCAATACTTAATGTTTAACCTGCAGTAACTGATTTTATAGTAACTGACCCCTTTCACATACATATAGTCATTTGACCTAGCCTGACAAGCCAGACCCACATCAAGATATTGGGTCTGGGAACTCACCATTGACAGGGCTCAGTCCGAGGGGCGGGATAAACAGTTGTCTTTCAAATTCCCTCTACACGTAATAGGATAGCGCTACAACCAGGCAGAGCAACGAAGAAGGAAGAGAAGCTAGTTAGTAGATTAAACTTTAAACTTTTGCCATATCTGGTCGGCAAAACTCCGAACACATCTTCCCTTTTTAAGAATGATTTCTGTGCCGTTATTTGTTCTTTTCTCAAAGAAAAACTTAACTCCTGCAGCAGCAGCCATTAGCCCGCCCACCAACTCTATACACACGATGTGATTGGCCTGACCAGAGTTTGGTTTTTCCAGCTCGCAAGTCAACGGAGAGTGCCTAGACCCCCCCTGTTTGCAAATTAAATTTGCTGCCGCTAGGGTGCGTCTAGATTTCTAGGCTACATTTGACCCATTGTTTAGTTAAAAATATTGATCATACCAGCTTAAGATGACAATATTTATGTGAACAAGGTGTCCTTTTTTTAACATTGTGTTGCAGTTCTGTCGTCTGTCTTAGTGCCTTGCTGCCTTGTTTTTTGTAAAGCACTTTTTATCATGCTTTTTGAAATGTTGTAATATAATCATTTATAAACATTAGTTAAAAAGATGTCGCAGAAAAGAAACTTACATCAAGTATAAATTGCACCCAGGTATTTTCGGGAAAAGAGTGTAATATCAGTTTGCTTAACATGTCCAAGTGAACACTATCATCTTTCGGAGCTTTAGGTAGCTATCATCAGCCACAAAGTTTGTACAATACCACACAGAGTACATCCAGGAAGACAAGTCAACACATCAAAACACAGTGTACTGTAAAATAATTATGAGCTTGTTACATCTTTATTTTCTGTTTTGTCTCCTTCCATCCAGCTCAGAGTCGCTGAGGCAGCGCACCGACTCGTTCTACCTTTCTCCAGATGGCCGTTGTGTTCCCAACAGCCCTCTGTGGTTCTCCTCCACCCCTCTGGACGACGGCACCATGGAGGCCATGCTTGTACGAATCCTCGCCGTCCGAGAGCTGCAGGGGGAAGATAGAAGAGGTGTGGACCAACACGATGACACACGGTTCATACCTGACGAGGAGGATTTGGAATGATGGGCAGTTGGAGCACTAATTCCCTTTTTTTTTTTTTTTTTTAAGTTTTTGGAGATCTGTGTTTAAATTTGGGCATTTGCAACCAAAGACAAATACATTCCATCAGACAGAAACTTTACAACCAGCTGCTATTTCAAACCATTTCAATCATTTGGACTTGGAACTGTTGCACAGTTTAGCTGCTATGTCAGGGGTTTTGCCTTAGACTAATTTAAACTAACTGTCAGACTTCAGATAGATGTCTGAATTAATCTTACTTTTTTTTTTATTACTGAAAAAGTTGGTTGACCACGCAACTGCATCAAACCGCTCAGCTCCCTTCGTTTCAGCAGCCTTCTGGAAGAATTCAACAGCTACCAGGACCTTTTACTGGGAAAATTCAGCAAAGAGTGCAGAAACATATACAATCTTAGCTTCAGTACTTCTGCTAACCCTTTCCCGTCTCATTACTCGCTCCACAACATTATTACCAACCCTCAAATTCTGAGCCAGCTGCTGATGTGTTTTAACTTTAAAAGAGAAAAGAAGAACAAGTTTACGTTAACTGCTGATTTGTTGTGTTCGGCGACTTTTTGTGTTTGTATCTCTGGAGTCAGTTGAATGTTGCTTTCAGCTGTGACTCGGGATTTAGTTATTTTTTATTTTCAATAAATACAGATTTTAAAAAGTAATCATTGTTTTACCTAACTTGGTATTACCTCGTTATTATGCATATCTCCAAAATGGAAAAAGACCAAGAAATATTACTATTGCTGCATGTTATGTACAAATACTTTTTTTAGGGAAATAATTTTTTTGTAAAATTCTTTAAAGTTACAAATAAATGGAAAACACATAAAAGATAGTTTCAAAAATTGTTTAATGCATTTTTTATTTTTTTTACAGTTGACCCGAGCTGTTGAAGCTCAAATTAAGAACATCAGTAAAAGCTGGTTAATTCTGCACAGTCACTCACTGCACATTTCTACTTCTACTCCACTACATCTCAGAGGGAAATAATGGCATTTTTACTTCACTACATTTATTTGTCTTTAGTTACTAACTTAACAAATTAAGATTTTTGCACACAAAAAGCGAAGAGCTTATAAAATATAAAACGTTGTTATAAATTAAACTACCAAACAGATTAAGCAAGTACAGCTGAAATGATTATTGGATTGACCGAAAACAAATTGGCAACTATTTTGATATTGTTTAAGTTTTTCTTTATGCAAAAACATTGCATTGTGAAGGTGTCTCTTTAGGCTCTGTGTAGTTGTGTAGTTCTCACTATTTTCAAAATTTTTACAAACCAATCAGTCAATTAATGGAGAAAATAATCAGCAGATTAATTCATAATGAAAATAATCATTAGTTGCAGTCCGACACAAAACAGTTAAAATGAACTCCACTTCAACCAACTACAACAGTAAAATCTTACTTTCACATTAATGCACGAGTAATAATCAGTAAACAATAAACAATCACAGGGGACACTTTTCTGCATTGAGTACTTTTACTTTAAATACTGTAAGTGCATTGTAATGTTTGCAGGGCTTATTATTTTTATTTTCCTAACATAAGCTGTATATAAATAGCATCGCTCCACTTCCTGCGTCCGGTCCTGAGCATGTGTAACGGGCTGAGCGATACTTGAGCTGAACTACATCTCAGACACATTTTAAATGTGCAACTGTTACTTTTTTCTCACAGATACGTCTGTGAGGCACTTTGCAGGATTTATCAAACCAACAGTTCAGGTCTAGAGCTCCGCCTCTCTTCCCCATCCTCACACAGTCCTCTCCATCAGGATCTTGTCCTTCCCAGTTGTCTGGCTCTCTGGAGGACCAAAAAGTCAACCTGAGATATTGGGATCAGAAAGAGCTGGTTCAATAAAACTGATTACTGTTATATTGGAAATTGACCAAATTGTTTACAACAGTCAAACCTGGTGTCCAGTGGCGAGCCGTCGGCCCACAGCCATGTGCCCTCTGTCTGTGAGTCCGTCAGTCCGATCCAGAACTTGTCCTCAGGTTCGTTCATTTTTTCTCTCAGTTTCAGCTCCAGGAATGTCTTAAAAGGAAAAGTTGATGAAATCATCAACATGTGACATCACTTTTCTGTGCTGAGAGACCATGTTAACTAATGTGTAAACATATGATGTGATAAAACATGAAGCTGCAGCAGTGTGGCATACCTGCTCCTCTCTGCTGTCTATCTTCACCAGATCTCCATGTTGATTTCTACATTGATTTCTGCTGCGTTCCCAGGGCAAACGGTCGGTGGAGAAATAATAGCACTTCCCTCCGTGAAGCTCCCAGCCTTCTTCACATTTCTGACATGGCTCATCTTTAAAGAGATCACAGCAAAGACATCAATCAGGTGCAACAAATCACAGTTTACATTTGTGTGATTCGGAAGCAGCTGTAGTTTAGACGTGAAGAGTTTGAATCTGAGACAATCTGTCAATCCTTCACTGTTTCTTTTATCATCAGAGGATGCAAACATGTAAGAAAGGCAAAAATCCATCACTTACTCATTTTTACATCAGGAGGGTTTGGGCACGTTGGCTGCACCGTGTTGCATGATTTCACTTTAGTGTTTTTTTTGTTATAAAAGAAGATACAAATATTTTCTTTTCATTAGGATCAACTCACTGTTTACATTTGTGTGATTTGGAAGCAGCAGGAGTTTAGACATGCAAGTGTTAAATCCGAGAGCTGCTGAGATTTTTATTACAGATCTGTCAACTGTTGGAATGAAACTGAAAACTTACACATTTTTGAAGTGACCTTGTAGTGTTGCAGTGCAAGTTAAAGTAGACCTGTGACTTGTAGACTGAACCTTTTTAGACCGTTTCAAAACCTGACCGGCTTACCTCTGAGATTTCTTTTCATGGCTTCATGCTCGTCTCTCAGTGTCTGGAAACTTTTCTTGTTTCGCAGGTTCTCAAAAGCTGAAGAAAACCCAGAAGTACAGGTTCAAATCAGTCAATGCTTGATCATTTTCTTTAGAAGAAAGTCCTTTCAACATTTAGTCAGTGATTCATTGGAAGTTTAACGTGTTGAACTAACAAAATTCTTAGTTAAATTCAATTTTCCACACTGTATAGTATACTCATGGAGGTCACCCCAAACACCAAAACCTGTTTTATTCTCCAGTGTAGCTATGGGAGTCCATCTACATGACAGACTTACAGAGACGGCAAATAACAACGGCAGCAGCTGCCAGGAGAGCACTGAGAACGAACAGGGCGACTCTCTCTGAGGTGACCTTTGGCCCTCCACGTGGCACACTCTGTTGTTGGGAGGTTGGAGCTTCTGCTGTTCAACAGTTAGAGTAGACAGATGTAAAACAGATGTGAGAATAGATAGGTAATGATATGTACCTATTGATATGGTTTTTTCTTCACCTGCTTAAGCACATTTTCTGTATCGCTGTTGCAGTTCTCAAAGAATCAAAGAGCCTTGTAATATTATGATGTAATAACATAATATTATGAAGTTAAGCAACAGCAACATGCCACCAAGAATCCCATTACAGTGCTTAAAGAATTTGTTCAACATTTTGTGAAATATGCTTCTCCTCTTACTCTCGCTTTATTGCAGAGTTAGATGGGAAGACTGACACTCGTGTGTGTAAGGTAAATATGAAGCTACAGCCAGCAGCCTGTTAGCTTAGCTGAGCATAAAGACAGGAAACGGGTAGAAACAACCGGCCTGGCTCTGTCCAAACTTCTTCAAAATTCTCCTAGCAGCACCTCTAAAGCTCACTAATTAACCGTGTAATAATCCTTAGTCTCCACACTTGTTGCCTGCACCTCAAGGTGGCAGCAAGACTCCATAAAAATATGGCTGCCGTCCAAGAATTAGTCGTCTATATACTTTGATACTTTGGTTTTTGTACCGATTAAACAAACAAGATAATAATTAGTGCGCTTTAAACGGAGTTTAAATAAATGATACATTAAGTTTCATGCTAATACAAGTTAGTCATTATTATTAAAGAAAATTTTGAAATTTTGAGATTTAAATCTAAAAACGTGAAGTTATTTTTGCTCCATTACATGGCCGCCCTGTTTGACTTGCGGCACTGAGCAGCAGTTTCCCACGTTGCTGTTGGTCCATGGCAGTGCAGAGGGCTGCTGCTGCAGAAGACCAACAGGAAACATGGGGCGGTATAACACTCACAATTTCCTTTTGGTCACCGTGTTAAGACCAATAACAAAAATAGTCATGGTTTGTTCCTCAATTTTTCTCTGCCTTGACGTTGTCTTTTCACTCTATTTTACAGTAAATTGACGTAACCATTCATTGATTTATATTTAGTTTTAAAAATCTGAATCTGTAAAGTAACTAAAGCTGTCAAATATAAAGTGAAGTAAAAAGTACAACATTTCTCTCTGAATTATTGTGGAGTAGGCCCAAAGTATGAAGTACCGGATAAGAGAAATACTACTTCGTACTTAGGGCCTACTCCACAATAATTCAGAGAGAAATGTTGTACTTTTTACTTTAAAAAAAAGGAACTTAAAATTGTACTTCATAAGTACAGTACTTAGTTACATTCCACCACTAGGTATTACCTTCTCTGTTGTTCTGTGGATGGCACATTATACGATCAATGAGGAAACTTTCTCTGTAACAATAAGCACAAAACCGAAATCCTTTTTGAAATAATTTGTGTAACCGTGGAAGTGAAGTTTGACATGATGGATAGATGGATGAATAGATAGATAGATAGATAGATAGATAGATAGATAGATAGATAGATAGATAGATAGATAGATAGTTTGGATACATAGAAAGCATCAAGCAACATATTCAAAACTCACCACTGACTTCTGCCTGCTCTTTTTCGGCTCCTTAACTTAGATTAACATCAAAGTTCAGCGCACCATCAACACTGAGTGACTATCAGCGATGACACTTTTCACAGCTTTCTGGTCAAACTTCCTGTTGGACTCAAAGATGTGTAGGAGGCTTTTTTTCTTAAAGAGTCTAGTTCCCTATACACAAAATAAGAATAATTGTGTTAGCCTTGCCTGTAGGGTGGGTTCAGGTTGAGTGGGACACGTTAGAATCGTATGGATAGTTAACAGTGTAAGTGTTGATAGCCAATCACAACAACTGTTGTGTTATTGCTCAATGTCTGCTAGACAATAAACAGAGGTGTTGACTGGTGAAATGTCACAGTTGCAGTTCATGGTGTTACTTTAAAACCGCTTCACTCAGCAAACAGTTAAGCTCTTTGGCGTTAAATAAATGAATAAGTTTAGACTGAATAAGGAAAAGTAGCAGCATATTTAAGAATGTCATATAGGATACAAGACGAAAACATATCTCTAGTATGGCATGTATATTTCTTCTATAGAAGCATCAATGTAAAGACGAGGTGAAGGCCCACTGTCTTTGATTACATGTGAGAGATATGCTTGTCTTTTGATTTTTTTGTAATTTAATTTGTTTATTTTTTTTTTTTAAATGTTTTTGTCTTTGATTCAGAATAATCAGTCTTTACATGTTTATTCTGTATGTGCTGAAAAAGACTCCAAACACTCATAGTTCAGAATCCTGGCTAAAATACTAAAATACTTCACTTGGAGCAATATGGAGCTGTTTAGATTCAATAAACACAGAATTAGTCAAAGATTTTAACATTTTTATTATTGTGCATCTGATAAATCACAGTTTCTAATATTTCCAAACATTTTGTAAATGCTTTAAAGTTTAGAATAGTTCATGCATTTTTACAGGTGACCAAGCACAAATTAAGAAAATCAGTAAAAAGCTTTAGGTTGACTCTTCACAATCAGGATTGTTATCTCTTATCTTTTACATGTGATCCTTTCCTTGATAGTTACGCATATTCAAGAAAACATTCAAGGAGCATTTTAATCTTTGCAGGGCTTATTTTTATCATTAGCTGCATTAAAACTCCACTTCCTGCATCCGGTCTTGAGCATGTGTAACGGGCTGAGCGATACTTGAGCTGAACTGCATCTCAGACACATTTTAAATGTGCAGCGGTTACTTTTTTCTCACAGATATGTCTGTGAGGCACTTTGCAGGATTTATCAAACCAACAGTTCAGGTCTGGAGCTTTCTCCCCCATCCTCACACAGTCCTCTCCATCAGGATCTTGTCCTTCCCAGTTGTCTGGCTCTCTGGAGGACCAAAAAGTCAACCTGATATATTGGGATCAGAAAGAGCTGGTTCAATAAAACTGATTACTGTTATATTGGAAATTGACCAAATTGTTTACAACAGTCAAACCTGGTGTCCAGTGGCGAGCCGTCGGCCCACAGCCATGTGCCCTCTGTCTGTGAGTCCGTCAGTCCGATCCAGAACTTGTCCTCAGGTTCGTTCATTTTTTCTCTCAGTTTCAGCTCCAGGAATGTCTTAAAAGGAAAAGTTGATGAAATCCTCAACATGTGACATCACTTTTCTGTGCTGAGAGACCATGTTAACTAATGTGTAAACATATGATGTGATAAAACATGAAGCTGCAGCAGTGTGGCATACCTGCTCCTCTCTGCTGTCTATCTTCACCAGATCTCCATGTTGATTTTTACATTGATGTCTGCTGAGTTCCCAGGGCAAACGGTCGGTGGAGAAATAATAGCACTTCCCTCCGTGAAGCTCCCAGCCTTCTTCACATTTCTGACATGGCTCATCTTTAAAGAGATAACAGCAAAGACATCAATCAGGTGCAACAAATCACAGTTTACATTTGTGTGACTCTGAAGCAGCTGTAGTTTAGACGTGAAGAGTTTGAATCTGAGACAATCTGTCAATCCTTCACTGTTTCTTTTATCATCAGAGGATGCAAACATGTAAGAAAGGCAAAAATCCATCACTTACTCATTTTTACATCAGGAGGGTTTGGGCACGTTGGCTGCACCGTGTTGCAGGACTTTACGTTAGAGTATTGTTCTGTTGTAAAAGAAGAAGATAAAAGATTTTCTTTTAACTGGATCAACTGTTATTTGAGAACCTGAACAGAGAAGAAAACTCTTTCACGGTCCAGTAAGTTGAGTAGAAACAAAGAGAAATAATTATTAACAGATTATTATTAGGTGTCACCTGTTAGAAATAAATTGGAAAGTGTCATAAATGTGGCACATTTTAAACTGACCTTGCAGCTGAGAAAGTTTACCGGTGAGATTGTTTGCCAGAGCATCATGCCTTTGGGAAAGTTCCACGTTTTTATGAGCTGATTTAACAAAAGAAAAAAAACAATTCATAGAGGAGGAGTCTGTCAGAGCAGAATCACTCCAATGAGTGATTATTATAAATACGGGGAGCTCTGGATTGCAGAAAAAACTGAAAATGTGACATTTGTAAATTCCATTTTCAGATTTTTACATCAATAGTTCTGAAAATTGGAAAACACATAAATTAAGAAAAACATATCAGACTTGAATTCCAACGTTCTCCTGAAAGCGTCCAGTGCTGTTCTTCAAAGCAACCATCAGATTTTATAATTTAATGAAATAAAGTCAACAAACTCACCGATCAGACCAAGAGCGATGACAGCAGCTGCCAGGAGAACACTGACCACTCCTAATGCCACTCTCTCCGATGGCACCTTTGATCGTCCATTTGACACCGGCTGTTGTCGGGAATCTGTTGAACAGAAATGACAGAGTGTGTTTACATGAACTGAAGTAACTGGAGTTATTAGTGGGCTTTCTCAGATTAAATGGTTTTTTAAATGTTGAAACAAAGTTTCTGTAATTGCATGTCTGTACAAAGACTGCAGAAGAGGAAAGAGAGATATCACAGTCAGTGTGAAAGTTCAAGTTAAATCCATATATTTGGCAGCTATTTAATTTTCCAATCTAAACTTTTAAATTTGTTTTTACAGGTAACTTTTTCCAAACAAATGTGAAATTCTAAACCTTCAGAATGACGTGACATACGTATGAACAGGATTTGAGTTCACTTTGTGGTGTTTTTCCCCCAAAAAACAGATCTGTCAAAAAATCATCCAAGTTTTTTATCTAAAAAAAGGTTTATGCAAATGTATGGCTGATTCACTGGAGTCTGGCAGGTAAAAGATATACTGAGATTTAAACAGACCAACAGAGCCATTTGTTTTATTTATTTTTGTTGTTGACATTTTTAAAACTGCTGCTTTTATTAGCATTTTTTGAACACAGCATGGTTGATACTTTTGTAGAACAGAAAGGTAAATCTATGAAAAGTTCATTACAGTGTATCTTATCGTGTATAATTTTGATACTCACAATGGCCTTTAAAGCCATGACAACCTGTTAGTGTTGTTCTCAGGAACGTCTAGAAACCCTATTTTAAAAAAACCACACTCCTGACATGTTCACACATTTGTGTTTTCTATGTTTTTTTTAGCATCACTTTATTTAAGGTACATTATTCATCACCCAGATAGTCTCTGCACAGACATACGGATATGAGTACTCAAATACAATGAAATGAAAGAAACGAAGCTTGAGACGTTGTAGAAACGATGACTAAAACATTTATTAATACGTGACCCTGTTTCACTGTCTGTTCCTTTTTTTTCTCTCCAACGTGACTTCTTCTCATCTTCCCATTTCATAGTAAACTACCAGACCCTGTCAACAAGTCCTCTCTTCATTCAGTGGTAGATTTCTTTTTCTGTCTTTTTTCTGTTTGGCACATTTACTGAAACAAACTTCCAATTGTTAAAACTCTAAGTACAATCCTCACACCACGCAGACTTTCAGAGTACATCGTCCTATGACAAGATGTCTTAGCATTTTGACTGTCTTGGTCTAAGCAATGATTAAAGAACCTTTTTGTTTTGACAATGATTTATCATTGATGGGTTTATTTACATTTGTAACATGAGATAATTATTTTGACTGAGAATCACATTTTGCAGGTCACTTACCCACTCTGTGATATTGGACAGTGGTTCACATTGTATATTTATGCTGCTAAATAGTATTGATGTCAGCAATACACCCACTATACTTTCTCACTGTATGAACTCACCAGCCAACCACAAATACACCAAGGAAGCTTCTACAGAAACAAAGATATACATCAGCAAAATTAACAGGAACTGCAAATGTTATGGCGTAACTTCCACTGGGGGCGGGGGTCTTTTCAAAATCCTGTTTGCATCACTTTAGTCTATATCCTTGACGTTCCACTTCTGGGATTGCTCCGTTGCTGCTGGAAAATTCGGATTTCACTTATTTAGGCCGGATATCCGCTACCTTGGGCTTCCTTTGTGTTGGCATTTTAAACTCCGGTCGATATATGAGAACTATCGTTAACCTTTTCTTAGATCTCTGCAGGGTAAATCCAGACAGCTAGCTAGACTATCTGTCCAATCGGAGTTTTCTGTTGAACGACTAAAACAGGGGTGTCAAACTCATTTTCCCAGAGGGCCACAGTGGAAATAGAGAATCCCACCGAGGGCCAGACATGAAGAGTTTATTGACGTGCTTTTGTACTGCATGTCACTTTTTTTTAAATATTTTGGTAGCTTTTTACCTAATTTTTGTTGGTTTTGTTCTGACTTTTGTGGCTTTCTCAGACATTTTTGTACGCTTTTTGTGGCATTTTTGTACGCTTTTTGTGGCATTTTTGTACGCTTTTTGTGGCATTTTTGTTGACATGAAGCCCTACAAAAGTCATCAAAATAGTTCCTTAGCCGTCGTAGAATTTAGCATTTAGTTTCACAGCCTGAATATTAAAACTCTTTCTCTGCTTTTGGGGGAAATTCTGAGTCTCAGAGTCGGCAAATCTGCCAAATTCTGCTTTTGAATGGTCAGGTAATTGCAGTTTAAAAAACACTTTCCTGTGTTTTTGGTTTGGCGCACAAGTAGGTGGGCCAAAATGTATTGTGAACCCAAATTGATATATGGGCCAGATCTAAATCTGCAACGGGCCGGATTTGGCCCGCGGGCCTTGAGTTTGACACATGTGGACTAAAACAACTTTTAAACGTACACAAAACAAGTTCCTTCCAAGCCTATTTTGCAGCTTTTCTCCGGTGCTTAGCACCGCCCAAGACAATTGTGATAGGTTTAAAGAAATGCCAATAAACCAGAGCACGTTTTCCTCCCGTCCCCGAATATTTTGTGGAGTAGCCAGACCCTCCTCCCACACGCTTTGGAGGAGGGTCTGGCAAAGCGAGACTAGCGTCACCCCCACTTTCAAATTAGTTTGAGTTTACTTTATTTATAAGTCTCGGTGATTGGCCCCTATTGTAAGCAATAAAGAAAATAAGACATCTTTTACTTATACATATTTAAGCAGCTTACTATTCCTTCAGGCATAATTTCATTATGGTCAACTTCATCATTTCCTGGATTTGGTATCAACATAGTGCCTCAAAATATATGTAGAAATGCAAGAAATGGAAATCAAATCCAAAATTTTTTTCTTTGGGACCAGACCTCCTGTTCCGTGCATTTTATCAACATCACACCTGATATCCTCCCTTGCAATGCAACGAGGGATAAAACATTTAGCGCAACACGGCCCCCCCCCCAACAATCTGCTGTGATATCCTCACCTGTCACCTGTTTGTGTTTGGTTGCTCTAAATTGTGAGAAAATTTGTCTCACAATTGTTCCCCATCCAGCTTATGTCTGTCCATCGGACAACTTTGACAACAAAACCACAACTATTGTGTATATCTAATATAGTATGTGTGACAGGTTATTGTGATTTTTGGTTGCTCTATTTTGCATGTAGGGATTTACACAATGAACATGTGTAAAATTGCATTTGAGAGTAATATGATTCAATAGCAAATGAATGCAAACTATTTTGATCTGCAAGGGTTATTGAGTGCATTTTGTGCCAAAGCTAGGGGAGAGCGGGGTATGTTGTCACACTTTTCACACTGTCTAACATTTACTGAGCACCATACATCACCATACATCACAATGGTATAAATGTCATACCAAATGAAAGAAGGAAGTCTTTGGAACATATGTTGTATTCATAACATTTTCATATCTTATCTCATTATGGAGTTGTAGACTGTTGAATAGAGAATGTGCACTTGTGACAATTTGCCCCATCGGCGGTAAAGTTGTCACACTAGATTATCTACAAATAAGAACACAACTAATTTGTGAATATTGATTTCCAGAACTGAAAATATAAACAATCATGCCTAGTGAATCTGGAAAAACAATACACATTTCAATCAAAACACATTAAGTGGCAAGACCACTTTACTTTGAACTTTAAACTCTAACGTTCTCTGGCTTGCACATAGATTCATGATAACTTGCTTAACTTAACATGTTTACCCTCTGAACTAAACAGATGCCCTGTATTTGACTAATCAGACTCATCTTCAGAGTCACAATTCTGGCACACATAAATTGCCTGGCCTAAGGTGCAAGCATCATGGGCCCATTTGTTGCATTTTACACATTTTACCCAGGTATCTTTTGGACGACTGTTTGAAAATGGCTCCACACAGACTAAGCAGAAGCATTCTTCATCATCTGATAATTTTTCTTCTTTTGGCTGCCTTGTTCTTCTTAGATCCAGATTTTGTCTCCTCTATTTTGTGCAAAATAATTATTTTTAACATTCATACCTAACAAAGTTGTATTGCATAAAATTTAAAGTGCAAATTTTTTACTTTTTAAACAGAAAAATAAGAAAATTGTGCTAACCTCAGATTAGAGCGACCTTGACCCCATGTGAACAGGAAGTTGACTATAGAAGAAGAAGTCACACAAAGTGGCTATTTGATTTTTGAGATAGAGCTTCTAGTGGTGGATTTATGAGCAGTGTGACAACTTTCCCCGCTCTCCTCTACTATAAATGATTATAGTTATATTTAAATAGCCATATAGTTTGACAAAGTTTAATAGTCAATCAACGATTGTGCCAGCGATTGAGAATTACTATGACGGTGACATTACAAGTGAGAAATGTTTTGACACCTGGTTTTGACATTTTAAAGCTACACTATTATAAGGTGTGGTCAAACCCGCACCAGTCAATAACAAAGGTTTGCTCTGTATTCAGTTTACCTCAGTTAAAGCTCATGCTGACAGCTTCTGAAGTTGTTACAAGTTTGTTTACATAGCTAATGTTTGATTTGTAACTTATTTATTTTTGAAAATTACAGATACATTTTTACAAAAAAACAGTCAGTTGAGAAACACATAACATGACAATTGTCACTTTGTTGCACTTGAAATGTAATCATTTATATTTAGCTTTTTTTATATTTTACTGTATATGTTTTTTTTTTAAATCATGGCTTTGGCATTTACAGTAAATTATCTTTAAACCCATCCACGTAGAATGCATTCTCCCAATATAACTGTATATTTACAGTACAAACATTAAAGGTGGTTTAAAACTGATTAAAGTTACACGAGGATGCAACATTTTGAAGGAAGAATACACATTGTATTAAGTACTAAAGGTTAAGGCAGCAATTGAAATTCTTTACTGTAATAAATTTGGTTGTACGTTATAAAGAATACACGTTTTTTCTCCGACAAGAAATAAAAAATGCTTAGACCGGTGGCGGTTTGCTTCATGATAAGCACTGACTGGAGGTCAAATCACTTCTTTTTATTACCCACCAAGAAGCCCTGTGCATGGCTGCGTCTTGGAGATCCTGACCTCAGAGTAGGTGACTTCAGCCGGTGAGGAAGCGGTCCCTACAACACAAAACACAAAACTTTCTGTTGAGTGAGCTGCGACTATATGTGCTGATTATAGAGAAAGGGTTAGATTAAACATTCATACTGTATTTTACTTAAACTCTGACAGATGAAGAAAACACATCTTGGAGGTATTTATAGCTCTGGTGGCAGAAATTTAGGAGAGACGTAAAGCCTACAGATAGATAGATAGATAGATAGATAGATAGATAGATAGATAGATAGATAGATAGATAGATAGATAGATAGATAGATAGATAGATAGATAGATAGATAGATAGATAGATAGATAGATAGATAGATAGATAGATAGTTTGTTTGAGGATCTAATGAGGATCTAATGAGGATATGTATATATATATATATATATATATATATATATATATATATATATATATATATATATATATATATATATATATATAAACATAGATAAAGTATCCCATATTTAAGACTCACCCGTGTTTCCCCTTTCTCTTGTGAATTTGACATCAGAGTACAGAACCTCAGCTTCAGCCATTGTATCACTGTGATCATCAGTCACTTCAGGAACTAAATGAGCATTTCACAGAATACAAAAAAAAAAAAAAAAAGGGCCTTCCTGGACCCGAAATGGGGAAGGCTTTAAATAGACAATCTAAACTTTTTTAGATTGTCTGAAGAAATGTTTTTCTTTCTTTTTTAGTTAAGATAAAACACATTATGTATGTTCTGTAACAATGAACTCCTAGATAGATAAGAAAGATGAGGTTTTGGTCTTCTTTGTTTAGTTTAGGGTTTTATATATAACATGATGAGGTTTGTCTGTTGATAAGGCAGAAAGAGTTGTTTTGGTGGAAAAGGGGTAAAACAAACAATTAAAAAACAAGAGAAATTGCAGAAATTCCCTCTCTCTCTCCATCTTCACTTTCAAACAAAGGGAAATACAAAACATATAGGCTACCCCATTATAGTATTACTATACCATCCTACATAGTAAAGTCTACTAAAATGTTTTTGCAGGGGAAAATACATGTATGATTGTCTAAAATATTATAATATAATATATAGAAACCTTCCTGCCCAGACATGGGGAATGTTTTGTTTTTAAAAAACATTAATGATTTTCACAATAAATAGGCTAAATAAGATAACTCAAAGACAATAACTTCAAACTGCATTTCATATCAGTAGAAGAAGTTTGCTTCAGTAAGTAGGCTTTTGCTTATGAATTTTATTTACCGTGTTTATTTATTTGTTTTGTACTATTTCCAACACCAAAAATGAATTTTTTTCTGAACTTAAAACTGCATCAGTAACGTTATCAGTTTTCTCAGTAAGTAAGTGAACCTTGAGTTAAGATTCTACAAAGCAATTAAATAAATAAGAAAAGTAAATAATATCAACAATAAATGCACTTATTTATAATAAAATTAAACCTAAAAATTACTTAAATTCCTTAACATATTCAACAAGCCTTTTTCGGATGTTACTCAATGTGGCGTCACCCAAATTTCATCCAATCAACGCACATAATTAGTGACAGAACAGTGCCGTGTTCAATCAAACCCCTTTATTGTCCTGTAAGGGGCGGGATTTAACTGTCGTAGCTGAAAGTAGGCGGAGGCTTTTCCTTTCCTGGCTGAACTTGGCTAAAGTGTCACCAGGACGACACAGACAGACTTTACTAAAGTTTCTGCCCTGGTGGTCTCCCGTTATAGACATGGCCCCCAGCACGCAACTGAAGGAGGCGATAGCCGATGTGCAAGAGGGGATTCGTGCCATCCTGCTCGGACCACCCGGAGCCGGGAAGGGGACCCAGGTAAGAGGGAGAGCTAACGGAGCTAGCTGTTAGCCATTAGCTTGGAGCGACTATAGCATTTAACGCATGGTCGGCATGGATGTATTAAGAGATGCTCGGTAGTAGTACAAGTCATAAGCTAATGCTGCTAATGCTAACCTACCTGGCTTTACCGGGTTCTGTTTGTGACTACAACTCTCAGGAAAACACAGCTGGACAGTCTGTTAAGATGGCTTTGTTACTCTTAAATATGTTTGTCAGTGTAATAGGGAAGATAACTAACGTTACTATAACAACCTCATTAAGTATCCGAGACATTAAGAAATATGCATGTATGCACGCAATTAGTTCTGGTGTCAAAGGTTAGCTTTTGTCACCCTTTTGTTGTTGTACCATTTACACACAGTGCTAAACCCAAGACTAAAGGTTAATTGGAAGGCAGCCTCAAAGGCAATTTAGTTGTCAGTAACATTATTTAATTGGTCAATAAAAAGTTTACAATGCTCACAGAAACTAAATGTATTTGGCATCTAACCAAAAGTCCAAAAAGCAGTAAAGTGCAGAGTAACGTATAGAATAAAGATATGAATATGCCAAGATTTTACCGTATGAACAGTGTGAACATGAGCAGCAGTTAGCAAAATATGTAAAGTGCAGGTATAATTTTGCACTCTAGTGGTATAGATACATAACTATATAATCAAAGTCTGCATCAATTCATTATCTGTATAGTGTTACTGTGGTTTAATCAGTAGTCAATTTAAATTAATAAGTCAAAAGATAGCAGAAATCAGTTTTTATCATGAGGAAAATGGTTCAATTCAATCAAATCATAACGAGTTATCTCACAACACTTTACAGATGGAGAAGGTCTAGACACCACTCTATAATTTACAAAGACCCAACAATTCCAATAATTGCCCAAAGAGCAAGCGTTTAGTGTCGAGGAAAAACTTCCTCTTAGGCAGAAACCTCGAGTGGTGAGGAAAACTTCCTTTTTAGGGAGAAACCTTGGACAGACCCAGGCTCTCGGTGGGCGGTGGCTGACGATGCCGGTTGGGGGTATGATGAACAGTGACAATTATAGTCACAATACTGATAATATAGCAGTTGTGGTAGTAAATGGCATAGCAGGTCACTGCAGGGCATAGCAGAGCGTAGTGGGGCACTGCAGGGCATAGCAGAGCGTTGAGCAGGACCAAGGTGCCACCCTAATCCAAGGAAAACTGCGGGGCAAGAAAACGTAAGGACTCCAGGGAATAAGCTCCCCAGAGCAAAATTAGTAACAAGCATTTCGGGGACATGAATGCACACAGATTGAAAGCGAGAGGAGAGAGGAGCTCAGTGTGTCTAAAGAAGACCCCCGGCAGTCTAAAACTTTAACAGCATAACTAAGAGCTGGTCCAAGGCAAACCTGAGCCAGCTCTATAAGGGTTGGTAGATGAATCTGACGAATGTGAAGAGAAGCAGAGAAGAGAAGAGAAGAGAAGAGAAGGGGTGCCTTGTCTGGAGCTATACACTCTCCCCTGCTTCTCAAATGTGAATATTTGCTGGTTTCTTTGTTTTCTATCGTGATATATTGAGTATCTTTGGGTTGTAGATTGTTTGTCCAACAAAATAAAACACTTTAAAAAAGCCATCTTTGGCCCTGAGACATTTTGATGGGCATTTTAACTATTTAAAACTTTTTTTTTTTTTTTTTTTTTATCATCTAAATGATTGATCAAAAATAACCATTTTGAATGATATTGAAAATAATCGTTAATTATCTGAATGAAATCTTTCTCTGCTGGTGCCAGAAATGCTAGGTGGAGAGTCTGGGACCAACGGGTTAGGGTTACCTAACCCTGTGTTGTAATTTTGTCAGAGACTGAAATCTGAAATGTGTCACAATGACCTCCTTCAGTCTATCGATGGTCATCTCATTATGTAGTCCTCTCGGATCAGTCACACGTGTGTTAAAGTGCACAGACAACTTGCTCTGGCATGTTTGTTTAGTGTCTTGTTTCTTTAACACGTGTTGTGATCTGGTTTGAGTCATGTGTTCTCAGTAAAGCACTCCGTGGCAATCCCACTTACTGTATTGAGAGCTCTGAAGATTCAACTGTTTTGGGCGGTTGGATTCTTGTATTTGGAGCTAAAACGAATAAATCAATCAACATAAAATTGTCAAACTTTCTCTGATTCCAGCTTCTAAAATGTGATGACTTTCTGTTCTTTTTCTTATATGATAGTCTACTGAGTGTCTTGGCATTTGATCGGACAAAACAATTGAAACATTTGAAATAATCAAGAGAATTATCTGTAGGTTAATCAACAATGAAAAGAATCCGTAGTTGCAGCCTTAGTTATATTGCATGTTGCTTTCTTCCATATGGTGCATGCTGTATTGCAGATGAAGCCATGTGCAAAATGTTAAGGTACTGCTTCTTAAAGCACAACCAGTCCTGTAACTTCTTCTCATCTTCATCTCCTGAGAGCAACTTAAATAAAAAAATAACCCGGGAACAAAGCTTTCACCTCATTATTAGAGCGGAGGTGTTGCTATTATCTAGTCGACTTATCATTAGAGTTGTAGCCTATATATAGTTGTTTTTATATGTTGTTGTTGTATATGAGATGTAGCTCAGTCCTGCTGCTGAAAACTTTTTGGTCTCACAGCCAAAATACACAGTTTTCATGCTTTTAACAGCCAACAATGCAGGTGGTTGGCTCTCTGACAGAACAGTGGGAAGAACAATGTTAAAATTCATAACCAAACATCGTCTTCATGCGGTACGAGGTGATAATTTAAAACTTTAATAGTTCATTAATCTCTGTGCTTCTCCCTGCAGGCCCCTCGGTTAGCAGAGCATTACTGTGTTTGCCACCTGGCCACCGGAGACATGTTGAGGGCCATGGTGGCTTCAGGCTCCGAGCTCGGCCAGAGGCTCAAGAAGACCATGGATGCTGGCAAACTGGTAACGTTTCTGCTCATCTGCTTCTCATGAGCTCTGTGTGTATTTTTCTTTCTCTGCTTTTTTAGCCCTCTCTGAGGCTCTGTTGACGTTACAGCCTTTCATGTTCAGTCCCACATGACTACATGTCTCGTGTTTTGTTTGTCTTCCATGACATTAACAGCTAAAATGGCCTTAAAACACAAGTGTGGAGTGCAACAAGTGTAAGACAGCAAACCAGATTTTTCCTGAGAAATTTCCATTCCTTCAAGTTGGCGCTAAGCCATATATGGAGAAAAGTAATACTCTTACTTACTCTCTTACTATTACTAATACTCATCTGCATAAAGCAGTATCTGCTAATGGACGATGTTAAATGACTGTATGGCCAGTGAAGAAATCCTATGTATCGGAAGCAATTGAACTGTGTGTTTTCTAGTAAAGTCCATAGTATTGTTAGCTCTCTTCGTGTGCCTCCTGTGCAGAGCTGTTGCTATGCAGGATGTAGAGGATTACAGTGTCAATAGATGGATAAGAGAATTATCTTTTGTTGACTTGCAGGTCAGTGATGACATGGTCGTGGAGCTCATAGAGAAGAACCTGGACACAGCGCCCTGCAGGAACGGCTTCCTGTTGGACGGATTCCCTCGCACAGTCAAACAAGCACAGATGGTTAGGATTTGATTTGATGCTGTTATCATGTGAAACAAAAACTTTACGGAGTGAAATTAGTAGATCAAAATAGAGTCCAATAATAGTTTGATGTTTTAGAAAATCTGCCTATTTGCCTTCCTCCCAGGAAAAACAAAACAGGAAATCACTGTGCCCAGAGTGAAATAGATCCAGGATGTTCCTCCCCTAAACCTCAACTTGTTGTTTTTACATTTTGGTTTGTGTACAGATTAAACAAACGAGATACAACGTGGTATTATAATGAGTTTAAGAGATCTGATCCCGGCTCTAGCTCCATACTTAATCCACACAAGAGTGGTATTTATCTTCTCATTGAACTCTCTACAAGAAAGTAAACAATCCTGTTTACCAAATGTTGAACTATTCATTTAATTTCAGCAGTTAGCACTAACGGCACAATTTAAAGAGGCTACAATCCTAGCAAGACAAACTGTGACAAGTGACGTTGCATATTTCTGCTGTTATTTTCTGTCCTTCCAGAAAAACGCAGAGTTTTTTTGTGATTGTTGTGGGCAAAAATCCTTGATTATGCGGCACGTTTTCTTAAAAAATGTGATGGAATATGCGGGATATTTATGCAATTTTATGCGATGAAAATGCGTGAACTTGCAAAAATTGCGGGAACTTGCAAAAACTGCGGTTTGATGAAAAAGAGAAGAAAAAGTGATTCCCCCAACACCTGCTTTTTTTTAAACTTAATTTCCAAAAATAGTTTACAGATATTCAGTCATTGCAATAAGTAAACAAATAAGATACAAAAATATATACAAATAATATAATATTAAATTAAAAATAAAAGTAATAGTCTAAACAGAGGGAAATAAAAGATACAAAAGAGACAGACTTTCAAAAATCGTTAATAATATAGACAGCAGGAGCACTTAAACAAAGAGATTTGAGGAGACATCAGATATTAAGATAGCTTTCTTATTGGATACCAACTTAAGAGACTCAAAGTATCAACCTCCAACACCTGCTTTTCGATGATGTTCACATCGCGTAATTACGTCACTTCATAACGTTCCCATGGCAACAGGGGAAAATGGCTGCTCTTTGTGTGTTTTTTTTTTTTCAACTTTCTGCTAAGATATATGTGACTTTTTGCAACGAAAATGCAGGGATTATGAAATCATGCAAGCATCGCATATTTTGCGCGGAAATCAGCAATTTATGCGCCGAAATTTGGCAGCATATTTGAAAAAATGCGGCCCCTGCATGAATATGCAGACTTTAGCTGATTATGCATTGAATTATGCAATCGCGTAATTGCGCTTTTCTGGAGGGACTGTATTTTGAATAAAAAAAACCTGCATTTTTACTTAAATAGTTTTTAAAGTCTTCACAGGATAAGAAAGTCCTACATCCCTTAATTTCCACTGACCGATGAGTGTAATGCATCAATGTAAAATTGAAAAACCTTTTTATTTCTCAAATAAGAGGCGGTACTCAAAAATGGCCAGGTTATTACAAATAATAAATTGATGTTTCATTAAAGCTAAAGCATTGCCCCTTTTTGGAGGACAGATAGCAGCCAAAACATTATTTCAGTAAGATTGTAATGACTTAAAAAATCTGGAAAATGCTAAAACATTATTTCCCAAATGCAAAAACAAAGCTTCATGAAAGATCATGGAGGAAATTAACATGAAAAATGAGAATAGCTCATCTACTAAAGTATGATCAAATGTACTTTTGGAATAAAGGCATGTCTCTAATAATATGTTGAAAATCAAAGCAGAAACGAAAAGAACGAGAGAAAGAGAGGTTGTGTCTGAACTGAGGAATTTTTTCATTCTGCAACAGCTAAATGTTTTTATATTTAACATTTCAGACATTAACTGATGTTTTTATTAGTAGTCATATCAAAGAAAAGTGGAAGTAAAAGGAAAAGCCTGATTAATAGATGTCGTATGTTTTTTAAATTTTTTTATATGTATTTATGGAAATTTCAATACAAGAGTATATGTACAGGAGTTCGCACAGATACCAACTGAGAGGATTACGGTATTCATATAAAAAAACATTGGGACAGCCAAATGGTGAGGATACACAAGACCCCCCCACCCTTTCCCAAATCAAACAGACAACTAAGGCAAACTTATACAAAGACAAAAAAAAACCAGAATAGACCAATTGGATCAGGTCGTTAATGCTTACAATGGCAATAATAGTTGTAGAAACGCATGACTATGCTCACCCACATTCACACTCTCCTTCTCTTACCCTCCAACTCTCTCACTTTTATCCACTCACATGGACATACCCAAGCACACGCACATACACACACTCCACTTACATTGAGTAGGCAATGTAAAGATCATGTATAAGGAAACCAAAAAATATAAATGATGATAAATAAATGTATAACTAACAGACAAACCAAAAAAACAAAAACAAAGGGGTGGTGCTGCATGCTGCTAATATGGCAACCAGGCTAGTGGATGCATGTCATTGGTGCATTGTTGGGGCGAATTAATCAGTGGTGGCGGTGTCTGTCATGTCGTGTGTTTGATTCGTTCTACGTTTGTCTCTTGCAGCTGGACGACTTGTTGGACAAGAGACGCGAGAAGCTGGACTCTGTGATCGAGTTTGCTGTTGATGACTCTCTGTTGGTCCGCAGGATCTGTGGCAGGTAGGAGCCAGCGTGAGAGAGAATTAATTATTCAAGACCAGAGAGAGGATCCAATCTGTTTTATGTCCCAGGCACAACAGTGGTTTATGAGTTCCCAGGATGGTGCTTTTCCTTTTGGCCGACAATCTCCTCATTCTGTCTACGTGTTAAATCCACCCGGGCAGGTAGATTGATTCATGTGAACAGAAGAGTCTGGGACAGTGAGATAGGGCTGGAGAGAAGTGGAGCGTGAAAGCATGCGATTAACGGAGGAGGTGGCCTGAGGGGGTTTGAGAGTGTCCTGCAGCTGGAAGGTCACAGGTTGAATCCTTAAAGAAGTCAACATGTCCCTGATGAAATGTGCTGAATACCACAGCTGCTCGGTGCCTCTGTGTACTAAACTATTCAGTGAAACTGTTTTTTTTTAATGAGTCTCCAAAGGGACATGTGTATAAAACAAGAAACTGTGAATATTAGATTAAAGCTACAGCTCATTAGTGATGCACATTTACAGGGAGAAACACAGGATTTAATAATGAAGCAAACAAAGTAAAAGAGGCACAAGTGCTATTAAGAAAGGTGACCTCCTCACTATAAGGTGCCAGAAACCATTCAAATTCATATAAGGAAAATGGTAAGTGTTATATAAGGACACACAGTTCTGTTAGAAAGTTAGTTCATATATTTCTCATTATTTCTGCAACAGTCACACCAGCTTTCAACAGCAAAATTGCAGAACAAGATCAGTTAATTTCAACTTTGGCAAACTTGGGCACTCAAATCTTTGACGTTGAACAATTTCATATCGTCTCAACGGTGCTGACGGTGAAAATGTGCCTAGCTGTCAGTTAAAACTGGGCTGAAATTTGTTGAGAAGTTTGTGTTTCTTTTAGATGACAACCTTTTTATTTTAAAGATTATTTTTTGGACTTTTCCGCCTTCATTTGATAGGACAGCTAGGTGAGAGGGGGGGGGGAAGACATGCAGGAAATTGTCACAGGTCGGATTCGAACCCTGGACCTCTACGTCGAGGCATAAACCTCTCAGTATACACTACCGGTCAAAAGTTTGGGGTCACTTAGAAATTTCCATTCCACTCCATTATAGACAGAATACCGGATGAGATCAGTTGCATTGCTTTTTGTTTTTTTTAACCAGGGGCCTGTTTCACAAAACCAAGGTAAGGGATTATCCTGGATGAATTTAGCCTTAAATCACCATGGAGATTTATTCTGTGCAGCTAGCCTGCTCCCGACCAGGCTAACAACCAGGATTTATTTAATCCTGGAGCCTTTTCTGATCACCCAGCAGTGGTTTTACCCTGTTATCAGCCTGGATTCAAATACATACAGTGCTGTACATGTCTATAGTTGACCAATGCACCTTGAATTATTTTAGTTGATTAATTTTTTTTTTTTTATTCTTTAACAAAAAGGATCATGTTTGTTCCGCTTCCATGTACATTGTATTTGGCATTCTTAGCACACAATTTGTGTTGTCCAGTAAACTGGGACTATAATTTTGGAGGATTGTACAATTTTAAGTTATTAAATTAATTAATAATAGACTTAGTTCACTGGACCAGTAACTATCTAGTGATGTAGGCTACTGTACATTCATGTAACAACAGGGAGAGGACACCCCAATGGTTTTTGACCTTATACTTCGCTGGGGGGAAATAACTGATGAATATACTCTGTTCCATTCATGTTTACAGTGTGCATGGAATTTATCACTTAATTATCTTTATAGTTTCTAGATTTTAGAGTCCAATTTCTTCAGTGTCTTTATTTTCTATGTCCATATATATATGAGGGCCCAAGGCATATAATATGTAGAGAAGGAAACTCGTCCTCTATAAAAAATAAAATAAACGTGAGAAAAAGTGTGGCAGATAATAGTAGACAGACTGAATGCTAGTCTAAAAATATACATTTATGAACTACTGCTCTTAACTGAAACCATTCACTGAGTCACTGTCATTGGCAAAAACGAACAATTGTACACTTTGCTTTAAAAGCGAGCAGTGGAAGTTAATATGACTTAGAGAGAGAGAGAGGGAGAATTGATCTTCATGGTAAATATCCTGAGTAACATTATCTTCTGCTTACTTTTAAGGCAAAGAGTGCAACTGTTAATTTGTGCAAATGATTAGTAGCCTAATCCTTGAATGGAATGATTATGACTGCTTCAATTCAGAGCTGTGGTCAGTTAATGTATATATTTAGGCAACTTACGCAAGTTTCACGTCCTCATACTTCCACAAGAAGCTGCTGCTCACTCTGTATAAAGTATGTACAATGCGTATTCTCCATGTTGGCATCAGTAAATCTGTGATCGACCTCGCGGTCTTTTGAGGAAAGCCGTGGACGCGCATCTATCTGAATTACTTCATCCTGGCTCGACCTAGTCGCTCCTCCTCAGCCTGGCTTGGCCTTCGTGAAACGCACCAAGCCAGGATGCACTGATTAGACTAGGTCAAGCCTCGCTTTATCAGTTATCCTGGACTTATATATTCTGCTTTTGTGAAACAGGCCCCTGGGCAGCAGTTTTCAGATTACATTATGTGCTTAGATAATTGCAAAAGGGTTCTCCAATGTTTTCTCAGTTAGCCTTTGAAAATGATATCAGATTAGTAAACAGAATGGGCCTTTGGGACATTGGATGAATGGCTGCTGATAATGGGCAAAATATTGCATATGAAAATTTCTAAGTGACCCCACACTTTTGACCGGCGCCTGCTCTACCCACTGAGCCAACCCGGCCACAGATTAAAATTTTTAATTTTTTATTTTTTTTAACGGCATTTAAATTTGTTTTGCAAAAGCAGTTACGGTAAATGTTACACATATTATGGTGTTATTGTGCAGGTTTACAAACAAAAGGCCATCTCGGTAATCAGGCTTGTTTACTTCTGCCTACATCCTGGTTTGTCCTTACTCATGTCCTGCTGAATAACAAGCAACACCAGGGGCCCATTTCAGGAAGGAGGTTTAACAAACTCTGAGTCTAACCCTGAACTCTGAGTATATTTACCCTGAGATGGGAAACTCCGAGTTTTTGTTCCAGAACAGCTGATTTGAGTTGGTTCACTCAACTCAGAGTAGGTTCACTCAGAGTTAAGCGCGTGAATTAATGAATGAATGAATTAATGAATGAATGAGGAAATGAAAGCGTGCTGTGTCAGAGGGAGGAGACTGAGAGAAAAAACCTGCTCCCGACCAGGTTAGGTTCACAGGCTCAGTTACCATAGTAACTGACTCTGAGGTTAAGTTACCTCTCTTTCTGAAACAGGCTGGAGTTACCCCTCTCTCTCTCAAGTTTAAATACCCCCCCTTTCTGAAACAGAAAACCCAGAGTTCCCCTCATCTCAGGGTTAACACACTCAGTTTTCACTAAACCTGCTTTCTGAAACGGACCCCTGTAGACTTTACCTCTTGTGTCTATTTTGAAACAACAAGTGAATCAAGCCACAACCAACAGTAGCCACTGCACATCCTGCAAGTAGTCACTACATCACCAAGGTTACAGCGCCACCTATTCTGTAAAGATGCTCTGATCAGTTTCTCTGTGTCACTTTCTGGTCTGACCTGGCACTGATTAATTTATGTAAGCTCTACAGGTTGAGGCCTGAAGAGAAAACAGACGTTTTATAACAACTTAACTGGTAATGTCTTGTTGTTTCCATGTCTACAGCTCTGCTGCCCCCATTGTGCAACATATCATTATTCACACAACTCTTTTAAAACCGTTTAATAGAACTCTGCTCTGATTCGACGCTGACCCCCACACGTTTAACAGGCAGACAGGTTCTTAGAGACCTTCACGTGTCAGCGCTAGTAGACAATATGTGAACAATTTTATTAGTGTTTTTTTACTGCATCACAGTTTTTGTCCTTGTTTCTTCACAATAACCACTCTACATTATCCGTACGCCACACTGAATAAAAACACATTTAGTTGTCAAAGAGCCATCTTTCTCTCTGCGGGGGTCCTTTTGTGAGGAGGACGAGGCTGGCTGCTGCCTTTTCAAGCCCGAGTGGGACAAGGGCATTATGTAGGATGTGAAAAGGACAGTTAAGTAGTTAG
The DNA here is from genome assembly GCF_010015445.1 of Perca fluviatilis. Lineage (NCBI taxonomy): Eukaryota > Metazoa > Chordata > Actinopteri > Perciformes > Percidae > Perca > Perca fluviatilis. The sequence continues at coordinate 26,535,884 of NC_053124.1, forward strand.
TGAGTCACTGTGGCTGTCTAACCCTCATCTGTCCTCCTCTTCTCCCTGATTTCTTTTCCGTCCTTGTCCTTTCCTCCTCCACCTCTTCTCTCCGTCTCCCCTCCATTTCCCCAGACTAATTCATCAGCCAAGTGGCCGCTCCTACCACGAGGAGTTCAACCCTCCCAAAGAGCCCATGAAGGATGATGTAAGTAGTTTCACATTCAACCCACTTAGGAGCCACTCTTGGCTAAACTGCCACCTACCTAAACTCTCTGCCAAGCTAGAAATTGGTGACAGTCAGCCAGCTTCAGACTTGAGGGCTTTGATGCAATCTGAACCTATAAAATGTTTTTTTTTATTAAGTTTTGCCATAGGGGTTATACAAATAATTACAAAAACCCACAAACCTTACATAACCCAAATGAGTGTAAAAGACTATACAGTATACAGACTATTTGACATACGTAAACAGAGCTTGGAACATAAAACATATAAAGACAGTATTTGACTAAACGCTACAGGGGACATTTACTCTTACTTGTGTTTGACGCGATCCCCGCTCTCCTGTGTGAAAGTCCTGTTTTTTACCCATCCACCACCCCGACCAACCGCCCTACGCGGATTTTTGCCCTTTCATACTACTCGATACGGCGTCAATTCACAGGCAAGGTAATGTAAGTCAATGGAGGACAAACGGTGTTCATAAACGCGCAGAAAAGCGAGTGTGCATCTTCATAACACGCCAATAACTGCATACCAATTGGCGTGTCATACATACGCCACTTCATGAGATCACTCTGCTGGCTGATATCGATCTGATTTATAGGGCACATCTGTTGCAGATACTGATCTAACCGATTAGATCAGTGCATCATGACTTTGTGTGCTTCACGCTTTGTATAGCCTACATGTGTAACACATGAAGCCATGTGGCTCATCTGCAAACAAAGCAGAACACAGACACACAATCCTCTGGCTTAGAAAGAAGGCTGAGATTTTCAAAAGCTCCCGTGTTGTTGACACAAAGATGGAACAAGTAGCGAGAGGGATACAGGGACACTTGATAAGGTTGCAGTATGAAAGCAGAAACTCAAGAGCATTGGCCTCATTGTAGACACAACATTGTGAAACTGTATGTATCTTACCAGTTTCCACCATCATTTTTAAATGTGTGTACTCTGATTATCCTCCTTACCGGAAGGAATATTTAATTCCATATAGACCCAGCTATAGATTGAGACACACTGAATATCCCTTCTTCACTGTGCCAAACGTCTACAAAGAGAGTGGTAGACGTACCTTTTAAATTGAAAGCCCCTTCAAACTGGAATAGCCTGCCAGGGTCTCTAAGATCTGTCACTTCTTTGCACTTACTTGCAAACTGTGTGTGAATGGACTTTTGTTTTATATACCCAAATATTCGGGATACTTTTTGTCGTGTGTGTGTGTAATGTTGTCATGCCTCTTAATACTGCAATATGTTTCATACATGGATTTGTTTCCAATAAGGAGTCAGTGGTTGGGCGATGAGGGAGAGCTTTAGCGAGTGTGAATGTACATGTGCTGTTGTGTCTTGTGTCTCGAGGACCCCCTCGGAAAAATGTGTTTAAATTCTTTGTCTTTGTGCCTCTTCTCATTTGTTTTCTGTCCTCTTGTCTGCGTTCAGCTGACTGGCGAGCCTCTCATCCGCCGCAGCGACGACAACGAGACGACGCTGCACTCCCGTCTGGACGCCTACCACCGGCAGACCGTCCCTCTGGTGCAGTACTACAGCGCCAGGGGCCTGCACACGGCCGTCAACGCTTCCCTGAGTCCAGATGTTGTCTTCGCCTCCATCGTAGCTGCCTTCTCCGCTGCCACGGAAGAACCCGCCCGTGCCGTCGCCTGTAAAGACCAAGTGTTCTTCATTTGAAAACCTTTTTTATCCTTCCCGTATCCCCTTGAACTGGTTCTTTTTTTCCTTCAAGGGTGGAGATTATACAAGAGTTGCTCAATTGTCACAGTGGCAACAAAATGCAACTTTGCAATGTGTAAACATGGACGATGATTAGAGAAATTCACCATGTTTCACTCGTGTGATCCCTGTTGTAGAAACAAAATCAAGTGACATTACACAAAGCGCTTAGATCTATGCTGCTGCTGCTTTTGCCTTTCATTTAATGTAGAAATGGCATTTAATGTTTTGACATTTAGCAGAGCAGATGCTTTTCACCAGAAGGTGTTTTGAAAATATTTGTTTTGTGTCATATTGTTGGCCTTTGCTGGACAGGTTTGCTCTTGTTTAATCGATGACTTTGCCCTTTTCTCTTCCTCAGTCTCTGATTCTTGTGCACATTCAGTCCATCTCCTGTTTTTCCTAGCATTCCTATTTCCTCTGCTTTTTAATTCCTTAAAGTTAGAAACACAGAAACATCAGACATACATTGTCCAACCTGCCAGTCATTTTCTGCTGCCTTTATAATATTCTCAAATAGGATTTAATGTGTAGCATTAAGAAAGAACTTCTCCTAGTCGTAAGGCAAGGCGGTAAATGGGACCGGTGCATGCCGACGATCTGAAAATGACAGAAAGTTAGTTATTGCAGTTTGATTGTAGTTTGCCTCTATGGCTGTGACACACCACTCATGTACGCACTTAAGGTACTTTAAAACCTCTAAATTGCACTCCTTTAAGAGCCATAACTTCTGAACACAGACATGAGGCACATATTTAGATTAAGTGTGACGTACGCTTTCTGAGGGTATCATTATCCCTCATGCTCCTTGCAAAGAAATGTCCATAAATCCACTAAAAGATGCCACTTAATGCACATCTATGGGTACACTGCAAACAGGAACTGCTAATAGCTAGTTTTGCATGCTTTTAATGGGGGTGCAGTTGTCTTGATTTTGTCTGAAGGTGGACCTCCACAGTGTCAGACTTTTAGAACTCCTAGTTATCAGCAGACCCAAACACAATCTGCAGATTTTAAAAGGAAATAGTTTTTAGCTGTGATCCAGAAAGATTGTTGTGGAGATGTGTTAACCATAGAAATAAAATGGATTCATTCTTTGCTCCATTTTATTTCTATTGAGTCAACCTTCAGAGTATTTCATTGTTTTCTTTTTTTTTCTGTGGAAAATTCTGCGGAACTCTGCGCGCACAGATTCCATGTGGGCCTGGTTAACGGGGTTAAATGATGCATCAGTTACTGTGTCCTCCGTGACCTCTCACCCAGGACGTATTCCCTTTCTTCGGTCATCCTTCAGTATAATCTCCTCCTCTTCCTCCTGCTGCGCACCCTCTCTCTCGGACTGCATGAATGACCTTGTTGGACGTATTGAAGAACGACTGGTTGAAAATTAATTCAACATTTGATTGATAATGCCTAATTGTCCTGTCAATATGCACTTCACTGTGAAACGGACTGTACAGCTGAAGTAGCTGAATCCCTCCTGCAGGCCTAAAATAATGTGTGACGTCAGCTCAAATGTGGCTCAACACCATTACTGCAAAAACATTTTATCAAAATTTAAAGCTGTTACCTAATGTTAAGTCCATCCATCCATCCATCGTCAACCACTTATCCCGCGCACAGGGTCGTGGGGGGGCTGGAGCCAATCCCAGCATACGTCGGGCGAAAGGCGGGGTACACCCTGGACAGGTCGCCAGTCCATCGCAGGGCCACACATAGACGAACAACCACTCACTCACACATGCACACCTACGGACAATTTAGGGACACCAATAAACCTAGCCCGCATGTCTTTGGTCGGCGGGAGGAAGCCGGAGTACCCGGAGAGAACCCACACAGACACGGGGAGAACATGCAAACTCCACACAGAAAGGCCGGGCCAACCGGGGTACGAACCCACAACCTTCTTGCTGTGAGGCGACAGTGCTAACCACCGCACCACCGTGTCCCCTACCTAATGTTAAGTTTGTTTTAAAATTGGGCAATGTGTTCTTTTTCCTATCGGTGTCCAGAGTTCAGAGGCCTGGTGGATAAACAAACTTGCATTTTTTTAGAATTTATTTTTTTCAGTGACCGTGACATTGAAAGTCAAAGATGGGAGTCCATGTCTCGTGTGCTGACATCAAAGAGATGAGCTGAAGGACGTTGGTCTCTCAAACCTTCATTAAAATTCCTTCTCGGAAATGTTTTAAATTCAGGCTTTAGTTTCTGCTGCTCCCAAAGGTGTCTTTTTACCTTTTCTTTTGTTCCATAGGCGTGTACTTGGAGTACTTGCTTACTATGTTTAGTTCCATAAAAATATTCTCCTGGCATAATGGGAGTTGTGGAAAAAAAATCATAATTTATCAACCGAAGTAATTACTGACATTTTGGAAACTCTTCCTCTGAACGCTCCTGTGACATCCGGCTTTTGAGGATTGAATCCTCTCTCTCCTTGACCTCTTAGTTTCCTCTGTAGTCACCTGGTGTTTGTGTTCAGTGGAACCATCGTGCATGCAGACTGTGTCACCTGTACTTTCCCTTGAATACTGATGTGTTTGTATACTCTCGGGGGTTGTTGTGGTGAAAACAATAGCAGATGTTCAGAAGGCCCAGTAGGCAGATTTCTGTCTCTTATTCAGCTCAACGAGACAATTTCATGCTAAATTTCCCTTTTTAACATTCCCTCCTGTGCTCAATGATGCCTTAGTTCTTTTTATTTATCGCCTTTTTGAAAGCTGTGAATGTAGAGATTTAGAAGCCTAACAGAAAACTTTGCTGTTTGTTTTGTTCACCCTTAAATGAATGTAACTTTTAATTGTGCACTTTAAAGTTTTTTTTGTTTTTTTGTCCATTGCTTTTGGCAGTTCCAGCATTTAAATGACCCCCTAAACATGTGATTTATTCCTGGCATGTTTAATTTACTCTGTAATTCACCCAAAACCTTTCTTCCCCTCTCTCTCCTTTCTCTTTCAGCTGGTTGAATGCTGGGCTGCTACATTCCCACCAAGGCGAAGGATTGGATTTTGGCAAAAGATCTCGGGTGGGTGGACAGACGAAGGGGGGCGGGGGCCGGGGGGGTCAGGGTCAGGAAATGAAAGGAATCCTTATACTTTATATAAGTAATCATGTTGCGGTGCTATGGGGCTTGTAGTTGTCATATTCCTAAGGTTTCCCTTTTTAATAAATGTCATGCTTTCCCTGAAATCTTCAAATTCTGTGAACCTTTTTTTTTTCTTCACCTGACCCCTCACGTTTGTATCTACAACTGCCATTTTGAATTGGCAATTGTAGAGGCATATTAGACTTGTTAACTAATTAAATGACCTAGGCCTCTTGCTGTAAAATAAATGAGACAAATGCAGAGATTGTTTGATGTTTGCTTTTGTTTTAATCCTCAAATGACACAGTGATGGCTAATCTTGGCCTGGAAGAGAGAGACAAGTTTGTTTGTATAACAGCTTTCATCAACAAGACAATGCAATCTTCTTTACATAGGCAAGGCTAGATTACCAACTGCAAAAAAACAACCTGTTTCAGAGCATTGTGGCTTTTTGGTAATTCATTACATGCAAATTTGTATGTGGTGCATTTTCCTAAAACAACAGTTGTTTCATCAAATTATCCCAAACAAACTGACGTACAGAAAAGGTTTATTACATTGTTAGGAAGTATTGGTTGGTTTCTGAGTCTTTGTGCAAAATATACTGAAGCTGCCATCTACAGTGTGTGTATATATACAGGTGTGTATAAGAAACTCAAGGCAATATGAAAATACATAAATAGAATTTAAAACCATTTAAAGAAGTTGTTAAATAAAAAGCTAAAATGGAATACCTATTAAATAGAAAAAGAAGTGTCATTACCTGTTTAAGTAGGTTTCATTGTTTTTTTTAAAATCTAAACTAATTCCAGGTATGTTTTCTGTTCTATAATAATCAGTACAGTGGTTCATGCAGGAAATCCCTGTTTGGTAATTAAACCTACAGCAAAGGGAATGAAGATCATTGGAAATAACGTGTCAACATGAGTGGAGTTTCTTTTTAAGGAAACTAAGGTCATACAGTGTTAAAAAAGTAATTTTATTATAATCATTTTAATAGAGACTTAAGTAAGGTTTATTTTATAGCCAAAGTCACAAATATGTCTCTTGAGGGCTTATAAATCAACATGAGGCACCCCTCTGGTGACCCTCAAAGGATCACCAGATAAATCCGAGGGGTAGGGAGATGATTCATGGGAGAAGAAAAGAATAAAATGTCCTATTTTTTTTATTTTCCCTAATTATAGCTTGTGAAATATTGGAGTTTTACCTCTTCCGGCTTTGAGTTGTGAAACCATCAGAAGTTTACACACTTCAATTGAAGTGGTCACATGCAGAAAAGGGTTGGGGACTTATGCCTTAATCTTTAACAATGTAATGTATTTCATGAACTGATTCTTTTATGTGAAATCTTAATTTAAATAAACGTGGTGTGGTAAAAAATACAATATTTTTGTCTAATAATGTATGTGATAATGTAATGTTGGGTATCAATTAGCCTAAAATGGCGTTACTCAAATCCTACCTCAAACCTGTGCTGAGGTGCAGTATTATTATTATTATTATTAGAGTAAATCCACCACAGGAGAGGTCCACTGATGTAGACATGTCTCAACTTGTAGCCATGTCTGAAAAACAGGATGATATCAGACAAGACTTCTAATTGGCTGATGTCGGATTACCATTAAAGACCAATCCCAGATGCTATTGTCTGTTTTTACCCCATGAATAAACAAAGCGGACTCATTTTGATAAGTGCAGTGATAAAACACTGTACTCGGAGTTGAACACAATGCTCCCTGTTTATTTTACAATCAAAACAAAACCCTGCCCAGTTTAGTTTCCTTATTGTCTCATCTTTCCAACTAACCCATTTTGGGTTTTACAGTAAACGCCAGCTGAAGTTCCTGAAGGGGCGGTGACGACACGGGGTGGGGTTTCCGTATTGTTGACGCTGTGACGTTGCCGACCGGGGCTTTCCTCCATCACGTCAGAGGGCAGTGGCGGAGAGAGAGAGAGAGGGAAAGGCGGAGCGAGCTGCGGAGATTACACAGACTTTCTGCGCTGCGCTCCCGGGGCGCAGGAAGACTATAGAGACCGCCTTCATCTGCCAGGAGCCCCCAAACACGAAAGGAGAAAGGCGGGCACGGTAACGGAGGACCTTTTCTACCAAGAGCTTTATCTATTTACGCACGGAGGGAGCCAAGATAGGAGCCGAAGTGGCCGTCGCATCGCTCCCCAGCATCTCCTGTCGAAGGGACCCGGTTCTGAGCAGAGTAAGTGTCCGGCAGTGAACCCACCTCTGCTGCATGAACCGTTGTCTGACATGTCATGGACTGAATTCGCTCTACTGCTTCTCCAGACCATCTACGTAAAAAGGAAAACTGCCACCTCAAAGGGAGCGTAGCAATTTGCGATTTGAAATGTTTGTTGTATGATTATTCACGAGCATGACACACACATGATCTGCATCTGCCAGTCACGAGGGTCAACACCACCCAAATCTCTCATTAGAGAGAGGAGCAATCTCATAAAACATATATGATATGGGAGGCTGTTAACGTGGAGGGAGGATCCAAACCAGTGTCCAGTCTCAGTGCTGCTGCATGTCTGGAAATAATCATACAACTATAAAAACAAAATGTCTTCAGCTTCAGTACAGTCATTGACCAAGTCATCCAGGATGTCTCAGAGTTAAAAATCCTTTCCCTTTTTAAAACATTCCCTTCTGCTCTGCCACTCCCTGGTCACTGTTTGGGCTAAGGACATGCTGTATTTTGCTGTAAAGAAAGAAATGCATTAATACTAAATGTGAGTTTGAAATAGAGTGCTGGGAAAATGAGGCAGTAGAGCTCAGAACAGAAGAGATATACTGTAAGTAAAATTTTTATAAAGGCACACTCCCCACAGATATATTAATATTTGGGGGATTTGTTGTGTTTGAGGTCAGATTTTATGATCATGCTATTCGAGGTGGAAAAGGTGTGGTGACATTTTCCAGCATTGTAATGTGTTTGTAACCTTGGTGAAGATACAACTTGCAAGATGTAGGTTTTGTGTAAAAATACTATGCTATATTCAATACTAGAGATATACAAACACCAGCTTTAGTCCAGTAAGCTTAGGTTGTCTTTCAGACTGGAATTAAATAACAGTTAAGCAGTCGTAATGGTCTCAATTGTGATAGGTGATACGGATATATAATGAGCTATTCGTTGAGATGTGGTGAATTTGTTCAGTTTTAACAGATCACAGGTGTTTAAATCTAAGGCCGAACTGAGGCAAACAGCAACAGCTAATGATCACTATTGACATTTGTTTTGCTGCACAGACAGAGGCAGAACGCTTTGACCATTTGAAAAGAAATAGCAAATGTTCTATCATGACTTAAGATCTTTTCTGATACAGTCTGAAGTGTCCTGACGCAGTTAACACCAGCCAGCTGATGCTCCCTTTGAGCTAGAAGGGCAGCTAGCCTTTTTCTCATAATTTGATACCTAGAGATCAACCAATAATAATATTAAAATCATATTGCCATACAGTACATGTCCACTGTTAAGTAAGAAAGTTCACAACAGAAAAAGACAAATTTACGGTATATTTTTGGTAATTTAGAAACTGTTTGTGTGTTTGTCCGCCAGACTCAGTACATATATCGCTAACTAGTCGTTTATAATCCAGTCTAATGCAATCTTTATTAAAAATGTTTGCCCTCTATGTATGTATGCATTTATGTTAAAAAAAAGAATATTGGCTAATATATTGTATTGGTTAATAGACCTTTTTTTAATGGCAGACATTTTGACATGTCATGGTAGGAAAAGCACAGGTGCATTCCACTTATGAAGGTCCTGTTATAGTGCTTACTAGAATAGCTTACTGGGACACATAATGGAACCGAGCCATTGTTAATGCTATCAATTTCACCTAGGCTTTTCCTACTACGACAAGTTAAAATGTCTGCCGTGAAAAAGGTCTATTACTGTACTGATTTTCAACTCTAAAGTATTAGCATCGGTTGCAGAAATACAGTATTAAATAAAATATAAAGACATATATGTGACTTTGAGCTGGTCTGGTTTGAGATCAGTACTCCAACTAACCTTGAATCCTGCATATCTTCTGGTTTCTTTTTAAACACATGTTTACAAACCAAATTCTGTCCCAAACTGCACGTAGAATTGACATGAAGAAACCAAATAATATTGTTTCAAGACAGCTCTTTTGGACAGGGTAGTTTGCATGTAGGGCCCTGTCCCTCCAAAACTCCAAATCAGTTAAAGCGTTTCAAAAATGTATAGAAGTGTATGATGTATCTTAAAAGTGAAACACTTATATGATTATTGCAAAACAAAATCACTTTATGTTATTTTGTTGGAAACCCCAACCAGATTTTTATTTTGTAACGGATGTGAGGTCAGTCCATGTCGGCAGCAGTTCTTCTCTCTCTCTCTCTCTCTCTCTCTCTCTCTCTCTCTCTCTCTCTCTCTCTCTCTCTCTCTCTCTGTCGTCAGATACAGTATGTTTGACCATTACCTCATCCAGAGCAGGCTTTGGTTCCTGTGTCATTATGTGCTTTAGGTTACAGACAACAGCTGGGAATTACACCATCAGTTGTCAGACGTATTGGTGTGTGTGTGTGTGTGTGTGTATTGTGCTGCTGTTTCCTTTCTGAAACTTGAATCCACTCATCTAGTTTACTACTGCTGCTCACCTTTGTCTCTGTACAGGCCTCAGAGTGTGTTTGTGTCTGTTGGTGTTTTAAAAATGTGTGTGTTGAGAGGGTCTCAGAGGTTTGCTCTTTGCGACTGTAACACCTGCAGGCCAGACATTAAACATTCAACAACTCAGCAGCATGGCTCCTGAACACTCCTATATATAGAATAATAGAAGCTCTACCTTCACCTTCCAGTTTATATCCCTGGACTCTGAATTGTGTGTGTGTGTGTGTGTGCGCTGGGTGATTTTCTTTCTGTAAATCAACTAATCGATTAGTCAAAAAATATCCTAATAACATAGATTCAATTAAATTAAATTTGGTGGCTTTATGAGGACTATGGTTAACTGCTTCTCAGATCTCTGCAGGGTAAATCCAGACAGCTAGCTAGACTATCTGTCCAATCGGAGTTTTCTCTCGCACAATGTTTGTGCAGCGGCTCTGTTCAGAGCTTAGTGCCGCCCATGATGATTGTGATTGGGTTAAAGAAATGCCAATAAACCAGAGCACGTTTTCCTCCCATCCTGCAATGCTGGAGTAGCCAGACCATCCTCCGCTTCGCAGCGTGTGGATGGTCAGGCAAAGCGAGACTATTAAAGTGGTGATATGGAAATTGGTGTGATCTAATTTCCACTGTAAAAGGGTGTGTAAACGTCAACAATAGTTAAATAGGTATTCTCCCACGCACACATTTTATTCTATTCAAATTAATTTGGCATTCACATTAGGGCGTAGGAAGCAAGTAAGGTTAAGCTGCATCATGCACACGCACACACAAACACACACACGCACACTGACAGACAGACAATGTGCAGATCGAGTAAGTGTGTGTTTGTGTTCAGTTGGATTTCTGGGAAGAGCTGCCCATCATGTTTGGTTGCCAGGATGGTTTTTCCACAGAAGTAATAAGAACTGCTTCCATTAGAAGAGATTGAATAGATTAGATCTTTATTGACATTGTTTTCAACAACAAAACGCAGTTCAGCAGCTCTCAATATGACCGTTAAATCACAGACAAAGAGAAATATAAAATTTAAATAGTAAAATAGAAAATAACAACGAAATAGAAAATTTAAATAGTAAACTATAACAATCAAGATAAATAAACACGATGGGGTGGCACATACAGTATATACATAATGTTATCGGTAATATCACTCTCATCATCAACTCGCCCCCATATGCACATGCCAAAATCAAACCACTTTGCTTACAAATAACACGGTAACCCGTTTTAATGTCGGTGGCCCTGCTGTTCATAAAGTGTCTCTTATAGGTGTGTGAAATAGTTGCAGTAAACAATAAGTACTTCATGTTCTGTGTGACAGAACACGTTTCATCCAACTAGTTTACTGGAAGTGTTGATTTTCTCATGAAAAAAACAGCATTCATGAAAGGGAAACAGCTTCGTTTTTTTTTTATGTTTGCATGCTGGTCACAGTCCACGCTGACATTTTATATTACAATAAACCGGCAGTGTGTGAACATCTTTTCATCATTATTTCATCTTTTCTGATGACATATTTATCCGTTGCAGCGGGTGTGGTTGACGGGACTGTTGTTTCTTTTTGATTGTAAGATAAAACTAGCAATGGTTTTAGCTTGTGCGTTTGGATTTTAATATATTGGTTTTGTGTGTTTATATGAACTCAGAAAACTTCAGATGTTCAGAGTGAATATTAGGTATTTATTTGCTCTTGCCAGTTTCCCACTTACTGTTTCAGAGAAAGGCTGGGAGCTCTGCCAGCTGAGTTTCTGTCTGTTGTAAACATACATGAGTGTGAGAAAAAGCTTAGTTTATAGGCATGCTAGCGGCATTGCTCTGGGGATGGGAGTGCACCACTTTGGTCCTGAACTGAAATTTTTGAACAGCTATTTGACAAATTGCCATGACATTTGGTACACACTTTAATCTCCTCCTCAAGATGATTTGTAATAACTTTGGTGACTTAACTTTTCAACTAGAGCCACCATCATGTCAAAAATGTGTCCAATACTTTGCTTTATGATCAAATAAATGCAAAACTGAACATCAACATGTTAGCATTGTCACATGCTGACATGCTAGCTAAGTACAAGTTCACAGAGCTGCTTAGAAAGTTAATTCTTGAATTTGGGAATGATCAAAATATTCACTCAAAATGTGTTTGACAACAAAGTAAACTTTTTCTGGAGCTTGCACTTGCATCTCAGATACCCCTTTACCACCAACAAGAACCAGGTGCTGGTTCAGAGCTAGAGCTAGTGCCGGTTCAGAGTTGGTTCGACTGACGAGCCTCCAAAGAACCGGTTTGCTTTTCCACAGGCTAAAGACCCAGCACAGAGCCAGGTCTTATGTCACTGTATACGTCTCATCTTTCCCAGCAACGTTAGCGCGGTGGTGCCAAACACAAACACACCATCAACAATGGCGGACGTTGCGTTGCTACTGATGTTCATGGCTTTGCGGACCTACATCGGCGTCCAAACTCGGCGGATCCAACGTGTTCGCGCAGCTCGCCTTTATAGTGCAAAAAAGCAGCTCGTTTCCTCCTCTGACCACTGCTGTTTTTGTTTAATCGCGTCCATCGTGTTTATCTGCTAATTCAAAAATGGCGGTCACAAGTTTCTGTTCGTCTTGTTGGTCACGGTAACCCCGCCCCCAGCCGCTGACGTAAGCGGTTCTTACTTCTGGCCCAGCAATGATTTGGTGCTACTTAAGAACCACTTTTACTGGTTCGGAGCTGGTGCTTTAGCGGTCGAAAAACAAAGAACCGATTTGAAACTAGGCTCTGGCTCCGAACCAGCACCAGCTCTGCCTTGGTGGTAAAGGGGTAACAGTCCTCATCAGCCAGTTGGAGTTTGCTCAGTTGTCGTTCACTGGTCTTAGTGAGTGAGCCGACTTCAATTTGCTATTAAAGACTGTGAGATGTGGTGGAACACTTTGGAAAAGAGCCAGTAAGATTATCTTGTAAACATTTTTATTTTTAGGTAAATTCTACAGTTTAACAGTTGAGAATGAAAGTAAGAGAGAGAAGGGATCGGTTAAACATTTCCTGGTTGGACGTAAAAGACCGTTTCAGTTTTTACCTCAAACTGTTTACGTTGTTTCCACTAACGTTCCATCAACATTACTACAGTTGTACTAAGCAGGCCTCAGGTGTTACTGTAAATGTTTGTGTGTCTAACTGTTGGATGTTGACCCTAACCCTAACCCTTTCTGAATGATTAATTAGTTCATTCCTAATTTGTGTGGGAGGAGGCTGTAGCGAGGTCACCCAGAATGCCATGAATCAACACTGAAGCTTGAGGCCGGCACTCGGTTCTCTCTGCTCTAATGTGTCATTATAACCCAGTTAATCAGTCGGGATATCTAATCTGCATCACTCAGATGGTCCTTCTGCTCACTGGACGTAGCCTTGACGTGTGTGTGTGTGTGTGTTCCTGTGTTTTTTCTGCGAGGACCAAATGTTCTCACAGACAGCCTCTAACGTGAGGACGGTTTGCTTGACCTCTCTTCTTTAAGAGAAGGGACATTTAGCCACTAATAATGAGGCTGTGCCATTTGTGCTGGTGATCCATGTGCTCCAATAAAACTTATAACCACCTCATGGGCTGGGGGATGCCAGCCTATATCCACGACGTTCCACTTCCGAGATTGCTCCATTGCTGCAGGAAATTCCCCAGGATATCACTCTTTTCGGCCGGATATCCTTTGTGTTGTAACTTTAAACTCCGGTGGATTTCTGAGAACTATGGTTAACTGCTCCTCAGATCTCTGCAGGGTAAATCCAGACAGCTAGCTAGACTATCTGTCCAATCTGAGTTTTCTGTTGCATGACTAAAACAAATTTTGCCTTCCCGAGGCTATTTTGCAGCGGCACCGAGGCTTTGCCCTATGCTTAGTGCAGTGTGGCAAAGTGAGACTAGACGATGCCTTACAACGGGTACTTTACTGTTGTTGGGTAAGTGCAGCTGAAACAACAACTTCCTCATAAAAAACCTCAGGTCACTGGCTTTCATTAGCTACACTAGCCATGAAGAAATGCATGTCTCTGTAATCTAAAAGTCTCTAAATATAACTGTTTTCAACCTTATACTGACATATAAATATATCCCCTAAATATCCCACGATATTGTTAAATGAACTGCTTCCGTGTCATGATAATACTCTGTTGGAGTTTTGAAGTAACATTTTCAGAGGCATTTTGTGTAAAATCGTGAGTTAGGGCTGTACGATTATGGCAAACTAAAATTGATAGTCACGATTATTTTGATCAATATTGAGACTACAATTATTAATTGATTTTAGGGACAAAATATCTTTTTTGTTAAAAACAGAGCACTGCTTTCACTTCCATGTTGTCAGACTTAAAATAAAGTTCTTCTTCATCTGTGCATCTCCTACAAGCAGTATATTTGTTTTTTACCCCAAAGAGAATAGCTGTTCACCTTCTGCTTCAGAAATTTGATTTTCATTTTGCCTATCTGCTCTATGTTGTATTTATTTGTACTGTATATTATTACTCTTCTACTCTGGACTCCACTGCATGACAGCTCCCCAAAAGTGAAGCTAAAACATTTCGATCCCCTCCCCGCTGTCTCGCTGTTAGTTTAGGAAGCGCTTGATTTGATATGTAGAAGAGTTTTCTACGAGCGGAGCACGCATTTTAAACAGTAAATAAATCACAGTCTATCATTTTCATTTAATTGTGAGTAGCCACAATCAGGATCAAGATTAATATTTGATTATTTGTGCAGCACTACCGTGAGTGTTTAAGTAAGATTTAAATGCAGGACTTTTACTTTTTAATGGAGTATTTTTATATATATATATAATTATTTAATTTTTAATGCTAATGCTACTTTATTCCAGTAAGAAATCAGAGTACTTATTTTGTTCTATAAAACAAGCATTTATTTATTTAACTTACTAAGCATGTTGTGCTACGATATCTCTGTAGAAGCACGAGACGCAGATAGGGATGCATCTTTACAGCAGGGTCAGGGTTTACTTTGTTACCACAGTGACTGCTAGCTGATGGTCTCTAATTAGTTTCCTCCCCTCAAACACACACACACACACACACACACACACACACACACACACACACACACACACACACACACACACACACACACACACACACACACACACACACACACACACACACACAGACAGTGTGTAGATCGAGTTTGTGTGTTGAGTTGGATTCCTGGGAAGAGCTGGCCATCATGTTTTGTTATCAGGGTGGTTTTTCCACAGAAGTAAGAGCTGCTTCCATAATCGGTAATATAATTCTCATCATCAACTCGCCCCCATATGCACATGCCAAAATCAAACAACTTTGCTTACAAATAACACGGTAACCCATTTTAATGTCGTTGGCCCTGCTGTTCAGAAAGTGTTTCTTGTAGGTGTGTGAAATAGTGGCAGTAAACAATAAGTGTTCTATGTGACAGAACATGTTTCATCCAACTAGTTTTAGTGTTGATTTTCTCATGAACAAAACAACATTCTTGCAAGTGAAACAGTCACACTGACGTTTTCATATTATAATAAACTAGCAATGTGTAAAAATCTTTCCATCATCATTCAATCTTTTCTGATGACATATTTATCTGTGCCAATGGGTGTGGTTGTTTCTTTTTGATTGTAAGATAAAACTAGCAATGGTTTTAGCGTGTGTGTTTTGATGTATCTTTACAGCAGGGTCAGGGTCTACTTTGTTACCCCAGTGACTGCTAGCTGATGGTCTCTAATTAGTTCCCTCCCCTCAAACGCACACACACACACACACACACACACACACACACACACACACACACACACACACACACACACACACACACACACACACACATTAGCTCCTGTGTTCAGAAGGGGACCACCTGGTCGTCCTGAGACTGTCGGCCCCCGGCTCTCAGATTAGCAGAGTTTTAGTCAGTATCACTACAAACAGTCTAAGCCGAGCCGTCTGTTGGGCCGTGGCTCTCTGTGGATCTGTCTGTTCATGTTAAAACAAAGTCATCAGTCACTTTAGACTACAGGCTTTTAGCGGATGCTCTTATCCAAAGTGATAAAATGCTCTTGAACACTGAGTGCAACAACAGCATAATCAGTTTAGTCTGATTTGTGAAACAATAGAAAGATATTACTACTTCTTTGTTCTGTGTGACTGCAGTGAGTGACTTTAAATCAAACTATTTGTGTGCTTTTGGTTGATATACATAATATTTTGCGAATTGGTTTGCCGAGGCATGTTTTGTTTTCTGGGCTTGGTTTCACTGCGAGTGCGGCAATGGAAAGAGAAAGTTCAGAGGCAGAGCAGCCTGACGATTTTCCTGGGAATCAACAAAGACAATAAACAGCCGTTAGGTAATAAATGTAATAAATAATGTGTTTGGCAGAATGGAGAGAACATAATGGTTTAATTATGTGACCGAAAAAAGGGTGCAGTGTGTCACTGACAGTGGTGGAAGTATATTATCAAATACTGCACTTAAGTTCAACTCTGACGTACATTATTTTAGTATTTTATCTTCTACTTCACTTCATTTCACTAATACATATTGTCCTTTTGGCAGCTGGGGTTACAAGTTTCTGTTCACATTTAGATTTTACATAATAAAAATATGTTGTAAATTGACTGCATTTATATAGCGCTTTCTAGTCTTAACGACTACTCAAAGTACTTTTACACATTATAGGAACCATTCACCATTCACACACTGAGGCCAAGGCTGCCGCACAAGGTGCCACCTGCTCATCAGATAAAAATTCACACTTATTTACACTCCGATGGTGCAGCATCGGGAGCAATTCCGGGCCAGGGATCAAACCACCAACCTTCCAATTGGTAGGCAACCTGAGCCACAGCCGCCCCATGATGCATTGTTATGTATTAAAGAGGCTGTACTTGACATTCAGAACATTAACATTTAGCAGCAAACAAATATTTGCTTTGTAAAGATATAGTGGAGTAATGGCGTCCTGAGCAGTGTTGTAACCGGAGATTCTCTGGAACCTGATTTTTGCAGTCAGTTCAATCAGCTGAACATTTTACTGTATTACATTAAAAATATATATAAATATACATTATATATATACAGTATATATTTTTTTTATTTACCTTTTTATATTTGAGCATCGATTTCAACATTTCATCCCCAGGAAGACATGTCGAAACCATAGAAAACAACAGTATTTCTAATCAGAATCAGAATACTTTATTTAGTACACTTATTATTGTATTCGAGCACAATGGTAAATGTACTTATGCTGCGTTCCAGACAGAGTTTTTAGCCCGTAAGTTACGACTTCAAGTCACGACTCACGACTTGGTAGCGTTCCAGGCAAAGTCACCACAAACCCTTCTAGCTAGCGTTAGCTAGCGGCTACCTAACGTTGACGTTAGCTATCTATGTTACTTTACGTTGCCTATTTATGTCTATTTATTTCTACTTATCACTGTTAATAAACGGCGTCTGTACCTACAGCATCAACGAGGGTCACCATTGTTGTTTATGTGTGTGTGACGTCAAAAACTGTAACTGGGGTACAACGATCTGAATTGCAGTTCACCGAGTAGTAAAGTTGGTTTTTGACTGCCCGTTCAGGGCACTTTCACGGGTAGAAGGTTGTGGACACACGAAGGTTCGGGTTGCCTGGGCACGGCATGAGTTATATTCCACCTTTGGAAATATCACACCCTATAAAAAAGTGTATATCTGTCCTGAGAACAACGAGTGCTGCTGTGTTTTTTCAACCTTGTTTTAAGTTAATTGCACAGATGGCAAGAATAAAAACCAGAAGCCTTCTTTGTCCGGAGAACCAGTTTAAGAACTTGTGCTATAACACAAGATTATCAGTCCATGATGGGAGTTAACCTCACAGGCATCAGTTGGCTGACAGTAGCTGAAGGTTTAGACACCAGTTTAATCTTGATCTTTGATAGATAGCTTTCATATTGCATGATTTTTATCTGCAAGCCAAAACACACACACACTTCCTAAAGGGAAACACTGCAAACGCACACACACACACAAGAGCCACGGACACGTTCATGAACATCAGTTTATTTCCACTGAACGTTTTGTTTCTGGTCAGACTGAATGTGTCCCTGAAGCTTTGACAGAGAGAAAGATTAAAACAGCCATGGAGGGCTGCGTCTGGTGGGCAGTGCACGAGAGCAACCTGCTGTGTGTGTGTGTGGTGTTTTGTTTGTGTGTGTGTGTGTGTGTGTGTGTGTGTGTGTGTGTGTGTGTGTGTGTGTGTGTGTGTGTGTGTGTGTGTGTGTGTTTGTGTGTATACACAAAGATCCCAAAAGTGCTGACGCGTAGATTCACTGACCAAAACACAAAAGCCTGAGAACTGTTGAGAACAGATTACCTGCAGAACACATCTGTCTCTCTCTCTCTCTCTCGCTCTCTCTCTGTCTCTCGCTCTTTCGCTCTCTCTCTCTCTCTCTCTCTCTCGCTCTCTCTCTGTCTCTGCTCTTTCGCTCTCTCTCTCTCTCTCTCTCTCAAAACACCTTTTTACAGGACTTAACAGAAATATGAAATTCATGATTGAAACTGACTCAGCCATTCAACTCAGCCTGAGTTGAATGTTTACATTCTTTATAGTAAATGATAACAGAGATAAGCAGATATATATTTTTTTCAATTTTATTGAATTAGTTGTTAGATGTTTCTAGTTAATGTTGGGGAACCGGCACCCGGATGAAACTCTAAGAGCTTAAGTCCTGCCTCATATCCAGGTAACCTCCTGCTCCACTGGCCCCTGTCCCTCCATCAAAGGCGGCGGAGGCCTGTGGACGAGGTGGAGAGGTGGATATGAGGCAGGACCGGAGCTTCGTTATGACATTAAGTTTGAAGGAAAAAACACATTTTCCTCCAAGATGTCTACTATGTCTAAGCTAATGTTGTTTTTATATTTTGTGCTAAATGTGTGGAGAAACACTCGGGCGCCACCCGGAGAAAACCCTAACATAGTAGACAGACATCATTTTACGTTCATATAACCCTATTTCTGCACCTGCAGATATTGGAGATGGCTTTCCACACAGATGAGAAGAACCCTGTTTTCTGTGATTTCATCAGGTGAGCTGTGAAACAGCGGGCAATAGAGTCTTCAGTGCTGGTTCCCCTAAATTCACAGAGACCAGCATGTCTTCTGCACTGCCCCACTTCTTACACACGTCTTGGAAAATGTCCTTGTCGAGGTTTTTGAAACGTTTTTGTGGTGGTATGGAAATCGCCACCCTCGACTTGGGCCCATGTTTTTTTCCAGCAGGCGGTCTATAAAGTCCTCCGTGTTTTTAAAGGTTGCAGTCCACTTTTGCTTTCTTGAATATCGTGTAAGCAGCTTCTGCATGACCACCTTGATGGACATTTTGTTTCTTGATGTCTTTATTGTTGCGTCCTCACCGCCTCTGCCGACTGTGTTGGTGTGATGTGTGCGGGTGCCATTGATTGATTTTCCAATCGGCCAGAGCTTCTCGACTGTGGCCGCCAACCATAGTATTCAGCCACCACCTCATTATTCCCAGGAAACTCCACATTTTGTTCTGGATGTAACAGCTGTCACGGATGTGTCCTGTGAGATGCCTTTTCTCTAATTGCATCTGGGATAATATTGAGCGCCATCCCAGGTGAGATGTGTCTGGAGAGGAGATCACATAGGCCTTTGTGAATACCAAGTCTTTACCAGTGGAAATCTTCTTGAGGTCCCGGAACACAGCGACTTCGTTTCCACAGCGTGCTTTTCCACCATGCTGTGGCTGAAGCAAAGAGTCAATATCATCTAGGGTAACGACACTGACTGCCCGCTTTCAACTGTGGAGCCCTGGTGGAATTTGGCCTTCAGTTGCACCAGCATACGATGAATCCAAGTTTTGACAAAGCACTTTGCAAAAAAGGTTTTGATCATGTTTCCAATTTTTTCCATGCACAGTTTACGCTTCGGCTTTTGTTGTTCGGCATCTGTCTCGTCCAAACACTTGGCAATTGACTGAGCAATGTCTTTTGCAACAGTTGAAATCTCCTGAGAGCTTTCAGATTTTAGTTGCTCATACTCTGCGGCTGGCACTTCGTCCAGAAGAGGTTCAATGATCTTACTCATCTCCTCCCTGATTATATATTCGACCGCTTGAGCTGTTGTCATCTCAGAGCTGTCCTTTGGTGAGACCTCCGGGGTTCCTGGTTCCATAGCTGTGGTTGAAAACGGTGACAGAGAGCGGACATCATTGGCTGCCTTCTCTTCATCTTCCACAATTAGTTCTTCCTCGGAGGCAGTCGGACTTTGTCTCTGACTACGTGGTCGAGATGAGCAGAAGATTTTCATCCTGGCTGTGAACGACTTCAACATTTTGCAGGCATGACGAACCATTGCATTTAGTCTTTTGGAGGGAGTGACACGCAATGTGTGCGACTCTGCAGTGTGCTCGGTAGTGGAAGAGTTGCAAATCTCTGCAACCTCTTTAGCAAGCAAGTTGGTCAATGATATTGAATTGACACAGGGGACTTGGCTGTCAACGTTCAAAACCTTACAAAAACTCTGAGAGAGTTTGTTGCCGATACTGGACAGAACATTCTCCTCAGAAAAGACGACATTTTGGCTCCTAGCCTTTAACAAGGCTTGTGACAGTGATCTTATTATGTCCAAAAGTAGTTCTGCCAACCAAACTTTAGTGGCATGATCAGGGGTGCCTAAATTCATCAACCCCCACTGTTCCTTTGTCATCCTTTTAGAAAAGGATTCGATTGCTGGGAGAATGACATTGATTTCTTCAGTCTCAGGGGTTCTTGCTCTAGACTTGACGACTAGTGCTGTATAATTATTTTCAATCTCCGGGATGTCTTCATACTCAGGGGTTACTGCTCTAGGCTTGACCCGTATTACTGTATTCATATTTTCAATCTTCGGGATGTCTTCATACTCAGGGGTTACTGCTCTAGGCTTGACGGCTATTACTCTATAATTATTGTGAGCTTCCATGGTCAACGTCGATGGTCTATTTCGATGGTCGATTATTTCGATGGTCGTTTATTTCGATGGTCAATTAGTTTCAATGAGATCACAAACTGGTCCGTTAATTTAACAAGCTTATGTGCTGCTCACGTCTCACTCACGTCTTGTTTCCAAGGGAAATTCAGTAAGAATGAACTGTGAGTCAAATCATCTTTATTTATTGTCTCTGTTCTCATCATAGGATCAAAGGATCAAAGACATCAAAGGAATTCTAGAGTCTGTCTAACTGTTCCATAAGCCCCGCCCACCCAACAATGACTGCTGCTTAGCAACCTTTCCTAGGCACCAGCAGAACCCTTTGGCAGGTTTCAGTAATATTTTTTTTTAGATTATAAAACGTAAGAAAGTGGTTAAAAATGTCCATTTTCCTCTCTCGGAGTTCAAGTAACATCTTGTTTTACTGGACCAACGTTCTGAAGAAATATTCAGTTTACAAAGCAGTTTTCTCTCCATTGTATACACACAAAAAATGGAACTATGCACACAATCCTAAAAAATGTTAACCTCATGTATCATTCCAGACTGTTAAACAATTGTTATTATTCAAATAACTCTAAAAATCACATCATTTAGCACACTTTATTCAGCTGGAAAACACTGGCCTTCAAAAAGCCACCCTCTATTACCAATTGGTCTCACTCACATCAAACCTGTTCAAACTCAATTGGCAAAACACTCCCAATAATTTGTGAGAGCATTAAAGAGGCCTCAGGTGACCTGTGTTGGGGGGGAATGGAGCAGTGAATGAGAACCTGTTTTTGCAGTCAGTTCAGTCAGCTGAACATTTTACTGTATTACATTAAAAATATATATATATACAGTATATATATTTTTTATTTACCTTTTTATATTTGAGCATCGATTTCAACATTTCATCCCCAGGAAGACATGTCGAAACCATATAAAACAACAGTATTTCTAATCAGAATCAGAATACTTTATTTAGTACACTTATTATTGTATTCGAGCACAATGGTAAATGTACTTATGCTGCGTTCCAGACAGAGTTTTTAGCCCGTAAGTTACGACTTCAAGTCACGACTCACGACTTAGTAGCGTTCCAGGCAAAGTCACCACAAACCCTTCTAGCTAGCGTTAGCTAGCAGCTACCTAACGTTGACGTTAGCTATCTATGTTACTTTACGTTGCCTATTTATGTCTATTTATTTCTACTTATCACCGTTAATAAACGGCGTCTGTACCTACAGCATCAACGGGGGTCACCATTGTTGTTTATGTGTGTGTGACGTCAAAAACTGTAACTGGGAGTACAACGATCTGGGACGAGTTCATGAGTAGTAAGTTACGGTTTGACTGCCGTTCCAGGGCACTTTCACGGGTAGAAGGTTGTGAAAACACGAGTTACGGGTTGCCTGGAACGCAGCATTAGTTATATTCCACCTTTGGAAATATCACACCCTATTAAAAAAAGTGTATATCTGTCCTGAGAACACAGAGTGCTGCTGTGTTTTTTCAACCTTGTTTTAAGTTAATTGCACAGATGGCAAGAATAAAAACCAGAAGCCTTCTTTGTCCGGAGAACCAGTTTAAGAACTTGTGCTATAACACAAGATTATCAGTCCATGATGGGAGTTAACCTCACAGGCATCAGTTGGCTGACAGTAGCTGAAGGTTTAGACACCAGTTTAATCTTGATCTTTGATAGATAGCTTTCATATTGCATGATGTTTATCTGCAAGCCAAAACACACACACACTTCCTAAAGGAAACACTGCAAACGCACACACACACACAGAGCCACGGACACGTTCATGAACATCAGTTTATTTCCACTGAACGTTTTGTTTCTGGTCAGACTGAATGTGTCCCTGAAGCTTTGACAGAGAGAAAGATTAAAACAGCCATGGAGGGCTGCGTCTGGTGGGCAGTGCACGAGAGCAACCTGCTGTGTGTGTGTGTGTGTGTGTGTGTGTGTGTGTGTGTGTGATACACAAAGATCCCAAAGTGCTGACGCGTAGATTCACTGACCAAAACACAAAAGCCTGAGAACTGTTGAGAACAGATTACCTGCAGAACACATCTGTCTCTCTCTCTTCTCTCTCTCTCTCTCTCTCTCTCTCTCTGTCTCTCGCTCTTTCGCTCTCTCTCTCTCTCTCTCTCTCTCTCTCTCTCTCTCTCTCTCTCTACGGCTCTTTAAAACTCTCTCTCTCTCTCTCTCTCTCTCTCTCTCTCTTCTCTCTCTCTCAAAACCTTTGGTTTTGTTGAAACGCTCAGCCATTCAACTCAGCCTGAGTTGAATGTTTACAGTTCTTATAGTAAATGATAACAGAGATAAGCAGATATATATTTTTTTCAATTTTATTGAATTAGTTGTTAGATGTTTCTAGTTAATGTTGGAGAACCGGAGCACCCGGATGAAACTCTAAGAGCTTAAGTCCTGCCTCATATCCAGGTAACCTCCTGCTCCACTGGCCCCTGTCCCTCCATCACGAAGGGCGGAGGCCTGTGGACGAGGTGGAGACGTGGATATGAGGCAGGACCGGAGCTCGTTATGACATTAAGTTTGAAGGAAAAAACACATTTTCCTCCAAGATGTCTACTATGTCTAAGCTAATGTTGTTTTTTATATTTATGTGCTAAATGTGGGAGAAACACTCGGAGCACCCGGAGAAAACCCTAACATAGTAGACAGACATCATTTTACGTTCATATAACCCTATTTCTGCACCTGCAGATATTGGAGATGGCTTTCCACACAGATGAGAAGAACCCTGTTTTCTGTGATTTCATCAGGTGAGCTGTGAAACAGCGGGCAATAGAGTCTTCCAGTGCTGGTTCCCCTAAATTCACAGAGACCAGCATGTCTTCTGCACTGCCCCACTTCTTACACACGTCTTGGAAAATGTCCTTGTCGAGGTTTTTGAACGTTTTTGTGGTGGTATGGAAATCGACACCCTCGACTTGGGCCCATGTTTTTTCCAGCAGGCGGTCTATGAAGTCCTCCGTGTTTTTAAGGTTGCAGTCCACTTTTGCTTTCTTGAATATGCGTGTAAGCAGCTTCTGCATGACCACCTTGATGGACATTTTGTTTCTTGATGTCTTTATTGTTGCGTCCTCACACGCCTCTGCTGACTGTGTTGGTGTGATGTGTGTCGGTGCCATTGATTGATTTTCCAATCGGCCAAGAGCTTCTCGACTGTGGCCGCCAACCATAGTATTCAGCCACCACCTCATTATTCCCAGGAAACTCCACATTTTGTTCTGGATGTCAGCATACATGTCAGGATGTGTCCTGTGAGATGCCTTCTCTCTAATTGCATCTGGGATAATATTGGGCACCATCCCAGGTGAGATGTGTCTGGAGAGGAGATCACATAGCGCCTTTGTGAATACCAAGTCTTTACCAGTGGAAATCTTCTTGAGGTCCCGGAACACAGCGACTTCGTTTCCACAGCGTGCTTTTCCACCATGCTGTGGCTCAAGCAGAGAGTCAATATCATCTAGGAGTGACGACACTGACTGCCCGCTTTCAACTGTGGAGCCCTGGTGGAATTTGGCCTTCAGTTGCACCAGCATACGATGAATCCGGTTTTTGCAAGCGCACTTTGCAAAAAGGTTTTGATCATGTTTCCAATTTTTCCATGCACAGTTTACGCTTCGGCTTTTGTTGTTCGGCATTCGTCGTCAAACACTTGGCAATTGACTGAGCAATGTCTTTTGCAACAGTTGAAATCTCCTGAGAGCTTTCAGATTTTAGTTGCTCATACTCTCGCGGCTGGCACTTCGTCCAGAAGAGGTTCAATGATCTTACTCATCTCCTCCCTGATTATATATTCGACCGCTGAGCTGTTGTCATCTCAGAGCTGTCCTTTGGTGAGACCTCCGGGGTTCCTGGTTCCATAGCTGTGGTTGAAAACGGTGACAGAGAGCGGACATCATTGGCTGCCTTCTCTTCATCTTCCACAATTAGTTCTTCCTCGGGCGGTGGTCCGGACTTTGTCTCTGACTGCGTGGTCGAGATGAGCAGAAGATTTTCATCCTGGCTGTGAACAACTTCAACATTTTGCAGGCGCGAACGAACCATTGCATTTAGTCTTTTGGAGGGAGTGACACGCCAATGTGTGCGACTCTGCAGTGTGCTCGGTAGTGGAAGAGTTGCAAATCTCTGCAACCTCTTTAGCAAGCAAGTTGGTCAATGATATTGAGTTGACACAGGGGACTTGGCTGTCAACGTTCAAAACCTTACAAAAACTCTGAGAGAGTTTGTTGCCGATACTGGACAGAACATTCTCCTCAGAAAAGACGACATTTTGGCTCCTAGCCTTTAACAATGCTTGTGACAGTGATCTTATTATGTCCAAAAGTAGTTCTGCCAACCAAACTTTAGTGGCATGATCAGGGGTGCCTAAATTCATCAACCCCCACTGTTCCTTTGTCATCCTTTTAGAAAAGGATTCGATTGCTGGGAGAATGACATTGATTTCTTCAGTCTCAGGGGTTCTTGCTCTAGACTTGACGACTAGTGCTGTATAATTATTTTCAATCTCCGGGATGTCTTCATACTCAGGGGTTACTGCTCTAGGCTTGACCCGTATTACTGTATTCATATTTTCAATCTTCGGGATGTCTTCATACTCAGGGGTTACTGCTCTAGGCTTGACGGCTATTACTCTATAATTATTGTGAGCTTCCATGGTCAACGTCGATGGTCTATTTCGATGGTCGTTTTTATTTCGATGGTCGTTTATTTCGATGGTCAATTAGTTTCAATGAGATCACAAACTGGTCCGTTAATTTAACAAGCTTATGTGCTGCTCACGTCTCACTCACGTCTTGTTTCCAAGGGAAATTCAGTAAGAATGAACTGTGAGTCAAATCATCTTTATTTATTGTCTCTGTTCTCATCATAGGATCAAAGGATCAAAGACATCAAAGGAATTCTAGAGTCTGTCTAACTGTTCCATAAGCCCCGCCCACCCAACAATGACTGCTGCTTAGCAACCTTTCCTAGGCACCAGCAGAACCCTTTGGCAGGTTTCAGTAATATTTTTTTTTAGATTATAAAACGTAAGAAAGTGGTTAAAAATGTCCATTTTCCTCTCTCGGAGTTCAAGAAACATCTTGTTTTACTGGACCAACGTTCTGAAGAAATATTCAGTTTACAAAGCAGTTTTCTCTCCATTGTATACACACAAAAAATGGAACTATGCACACAATCCTAAAAAATGTTAACCTCATGTATCATTCCAGACTGTTAAACAATTGTTATTATTCAAATAACTCTAAAAATCACATCATTTAGCACACTTTATTCAGCTGGAAAACACTGGCCTTCAAAAAGCCACACCCTCATTACCAATTGGTCTCACTCACATCAAACCTGTTCAAACTCAATTGGCAAAACACTCCCAATAATTTGTGAGAGCATTAAAGAGGCCTCAGGTGACCTGTGTTGGGGGGGAATGGAGCAGTGAATGAGAACCTGTTTTTGCAGTCAGTT
Source organism: Perca fluviatilis (assembly GCF_010015445.1). NCBI lineage: Eukaryota > Metazoa > Chordata > Actinopteri > Perciformes > Percidae > Perca > Perca fluviatilis. The sequence continues at coordinate 26,562,034 of NC_053124.1, forward strand.
CAGTCAGCTGAACATTTTACTGTATTACATTAAAAATATATATATATATACAGTATATATATTTTTTATTTACCTTTTTATATTTGAGCATCGATTTCAACATTTCATCCCCAGGAAGACATGTCGAAACCATATAAAACAACAGTATTTCTAATCAGAATCAGAATACTTTATTTAGTACACTTATTATTGTATTCGAGCACAATGGTAAATGTACTTATGCTGCGTTCCAGACAGAGTTTTTAGCCCGTAAGTTACGACTTCAAGTCACGACTCACGACTTGGTAGCGTTCCAGGCAAAGTCACCACAAACCCTTCTAGCTAGCGTTAGCTAGCGGCTACCTAACGTTGACGTTAGCTATCTATGTTACTTTACGTTGCCTATTTATGTCTATTTATTTCTACTTATCACTGTTAATAAACGGCGTCTGTACCTACAGCATCAACGGGGGTCACCATTGTTGTTTATGTGTGTGTGACGTCAAAAACTGTAACTGGGAGTACAACGATCTGGGACGAGTTCACGAGTAGTAAGTTACGGTTTGACTGCCGTTCCAGGGCACTTTCACGGGTGGAAGGTTGTGAAAACACGAGTTACGGGTTGCCTGGAACGCAGCATTAGTTATATTCCACCTTTGGAAATATCACACCCTATTAAAAAAAGTGTATATCTGTCCTGAGAACACAGAGTGCTGCTGTGTTTTTTCAACCTTGTTTTAAGTTAATTGCACAGATGGCAAGAATAAAAACCAGAAGCCTTCTTTGTCCGGAGAACCAGTTTAAGAACTTGTGCTATAACACAAGATTATCAGTCCATGATGGGAGTTAACTTCACAGGCATCAGTTGGCTGACAGTAGCTGAAGGTTTAGACACCAGTTTAATCTTGATCTTTGATAGATAGCTTTCATATTGCATGATGTTTATCTGCAAGCCAAAACACACACACACTTCCTAAAGGAAACACTGCAAACGCACACACACACACACACAGAGCCACGGACACGTTCATGAACATCAGTTTATTTCCACTGAACGTTTTGTTTCTGGTCAGACTGAATGTGTCCCTGAAGCTTTGACAGAGAGAAAGATTAAAACAGCCATGGAGGGCTGCGTCTGGTGGGCAGTGCACGAGAGCAACCTGCTGTGTGTGTGTGTGTGTGTGTGTGTGTGTGTGTGTGTTTGTGTGTGTGTGTGTGTGTGTGTGTGTGTGTGTGTGTGTGTGTGTGTGTGTGTGTGTGATACACAAAGATCCCAAAGTGCTGACGCGTAGATTCACTGACCAAAACACAAAAGCCTGAGAACTGTTGAGAACAGATTACCTGCAGAACACATCTGTCTCTCTCTCTCTCTCTCTCTCTCTCTCTCTCGCTCTCTCTCTGTCTCTCGCTCTTCGGCTCTCTCTCTCTCTCTCTCTCTCTCTCTCTCTCTCTCTCTCTCTCTCTCTCTCTCTCTCTCGCTCTTCGCTCTCTCTCTCTCTCTCTCTCTCTCTCTCTCTCTCTCTCTCCAAAACACCTTTTTACAGGACTTAACAGAAATATGAAATTCATGATTGAAACTGACTCAGCCATTCAACTCAGCCTGAGTTGAATGTTTACAGTTCTTATAGTAAATGATAACAGAGATAAGCAGATATATATTTTTTTCAATTTTATTGAATTAGTTGTTAGATGTTTCTAGTTAATGTTGGAGAACCGGAGCACCCGGATGAAACTCTAAGAGCTTAAGTCCTGCCTCATATCCAGGTAACCTCCTGCTCCACTGGCCCCTGTCCCTCCATCGCACGAGGGGGCGGAGGCGCCTGTGGAGCCGAGAGGTGAAGACGGGATATGAGGCAGGACGGAGCTCGTTATGACATTAAGTTTGAAGGAAAAAACACATTTTCCTCCAAGATGTCTACTATGTCTAAGCTAATGTTGTTTTTTATATTTATGTGCTAAATGTGGGAGAAACACTCGGAGCACCCGGAGAAAACCCTAACATAGTAGACAGACATCATTTTACGTTCATATAACCCTATTTCTGCACCTGCAGATATTGGAGATGGCTTTCCACACAGATGAGAAGAACCCTGTTTTCTGTGATTTCATCAGGTGAGCTGTGAAACAGCGGGCAATAGAGTCTTCCAGTGCTGGTTCCCCTAAATTCACAGAGACCAGCATGTCTTCTGCACTGCCCCACTTCTTACACACGTCTTGGAAAATGTCCTTGTCGAGGTTTTTGAACGTTTTTGTGGTGGTATGGAAATCGACACCCTCGACTTGGGCCCATGTTTTTTCCAGCAGGCGGTCTATGAAGTCCTCCGTGTTTTTAAGGTTGCAGTCCACTTTTGCTTTCTTGAATATGCGTGTAAGCAGCTTCTGCATGACCACCTTTATGGACATTTTGTTTCTTGATGTCTTTATTGTTGCGTCCTCACACGCCTCTGCTGACTGTGTTGGTGTGATGTGTGTCGGTGCCATTGATTGATTTTCCAATCGGCCAAGAGCTTCTCGACTGTGGCCGCCAACCATAGTATTCAGCCACCACCTCATTATTCCCAGGAAACTCCACATTTTGTTCTGGATGTCAGCATACATGTCAGGATGTGTCCTGTGAGATGCCTTCTCTCTAATTGCATCTGGGATAATATTGGGCGCCATCCCAGGTGAGATGTGTCTGGAGAGGAGATCACATAGCGCCTTTGTGAATACCAAGTCTTTACCAGTGGAAATCTTCTTGAGGTCCCGGAACACAGCGACTTCGTTTCCACAGCGTGCTTTTCCACCATGCTGTGGCTGAAGCAGAGAGTCAATATCATCTAGGAGTGACGACACTGACTGCCCGCTTTCAACTGTGGAGCCCTGGTGGAATTTGGCCTTCAGTTGCACCAGCATACGATGAATCCAGGTTTTGACAAAGCACTTTGCAAAAAAGGTTTTGATCATGTTTCCAATTTTTTCCATGCACAGTTTACGCTTCGGCTTTTGTTCTTCGGCATCTGTCTCGTCCAAACACTTGGCAATTGACTGAGCAATGTCTTTTGCAACAGTTGAAATCTCCTGAGAGCTTTCAGATTTTAGTTGCTCATACTCTGCGGCTGGCACTTCGTCCAGAAGAGGTTCAATGATCTTACTCATCTCCTCCCTGATTATATATTCGACCGCTTGAGCTGTTGTCATCTCAGAGCTGTCCTTTGGTGAGACCTCCGGGGTTCCTGGTTCCATAGCTGTGGTTGAAAACGGTGACAGAGAGCGGACATCAGTGGCTGCCTTCTCTTCATCTTCCACAATTAGTTCTTCCTCGGAGGCAGTCGGACTTTGTCTCTGACTACGTGGTCGAGATGAGCAGAAGATTTTCATCCTGGCTGTGAACGACTTCAACATTTTGCAGGCATGACGAACCATTGCATTTAGTCTTTTGGAGGGAGTGACACGCAATGTGTGCGACTCTGCAGTGTGCTCGGTAGTGGAAGAGTTGCAAATCTCTGCAACCTCTTTAGCAAGCAAGTTGGTCAATGATATTGAGTTGACACAGGGGACTTGGCTGTCAACGTTCAAAACCTTACAAAAACTCTGAGAGAGTTTGTTGCCGATACTGGACAGAACATTCTCCTCAGAAAAGACGACATTTTGGCTCCTAGCCTTTAACAAGGCTTGTGACAGTGATCTTATTATGTCCAAAAGTAGTTCTGCCAACCAAACTTTAGTGGCATGATCAGGGGTGCCTAAATTCATCAACCCCCACTGTTCCTTTGTCATCCTTATAGAAAAGGATTCGATCGCTGGGAGAATGACATTGATTTCTTCAGTCTCAGGGGTTCTTGCTCTAGACTTGACGACTAGTGCTGTATAATTATTTTCAATCTCCGGGATGTCTTCATACTCAGGGGTTACTGCTCTAGGCTTGACCCGTATTACTGTATTCATATTTTCAATCTTCGGGATGTCTTCATACTCAGGGGTTACTGCTCTAGGCTTGACGGCTATTACTCTATAATTATTGTGAGCTTCCATGGTCAACGTCGATGGTCTATTTCGATGGTCGATTATTTCGATGGTCGTTTTTATTTCGATGGTCGTTTATTTCGATGGTCAATTAGTTTCAATGAGATCACAAACTGGTCCGTTAATTTAACAAGCTTATGTGCTGCTCACGTCTCACTCACGTCTTGTTTCCAAGGGAAATTCAGTAAGAATGAACTGTGAGTCAAATCATCTTTATTTATTGTCTCTGTTCTCATCATAGGATCAAAGGATCAAAGACATCAAAGGAATTCTAGAGTCTGTCTAACTGTTCCATAAGCCCCGCCCACCCAACAATGACTGCTGCTTAGCAACCTTTCCTAGGCACCAGCAGAACCCTTTGGCAGGTTTCAGTAATATTTTTTTTTAGATTATAAAACGTAAGAAAGTGGTTAAAAATGTCCATTTTCCTCTCTCGGAGTTCAAGTAACATCTTGTTTTACTGGACCAACGTTCTGAAGAAATATTCAGTTTACAAAGCAGTTTTCTCTCCATTGTATACACACAAAAAATGGAACTATGCACACAATCCTAAAAAATGTTAACCTCATGTATCATTCCAGACTGTTAAACAATTGTTATTATTCAAATAACTCTAAAAATTACATCATTTAGCACACTTTATTTAGCTGGAAAACACTGGCCTTCAAAATGCCACACCCTCATTACCAATTGGTCTCACTCACATCAAACCTGTTCAAACTCAATTGGCAAAACACTCCCAATAATTTGTGAGAGCATTAAAGAGGCCTCAGGTGACCTGTGTTGGGGGGGAATGGAGCAGTGAACGAGAACCTGATTTTTGCAGTCAGTTCAGTCAGCTGAACATTTTACTGTATTACATTAAAAAAATACTGTATATATATATATATATATATATATATATATATATATATATATATATATATTATATATATATATATGTAAGGGCTGGGCAACAATTAAAAGTTTAATTGCGATTAATCGCATGATTTCCCTGATTAATCGTGATTAATTGCATTGTTATACGCAAAATCCAATAATGAATTCATAAGTAGTGTATAGCGCAATTTTATTTTAAATGTTCTGCCATATGAACGAAAGTGCCATAACATTTGTTCTGCAAACACTTAATATCAGCATTTTGTTTATACAGTAGCAGTTAAATATAATATTTAGTGTAAATCTCAACTTAAACAATGTAATCAAAGCAAATACAAAATTAAAGCTTATTGCCACTGCCAGGGCATTCATGTTATCCTGTTTATTATATATTATATATATTATATATATATATATATATATATATATATATATATATATATATATATGTATATGTATATATATATATATATATATATATATATATATATATATATATATATATATATATATATATATATATATGTATATATATATATATATATATATATATAAATATATAAATTCATTAATTAAGTTGTGCATTGATTTTATCATTAAATCCCCAGGAAGCCAGGGGTCATCAACTATATTTTTCCAAGGGCCAGAATTTTTCTAAGCAGACACTCTGGGGGCCGGACTTTCAAATAAAGAAAATAAAATTAATTGATACCTAATTAGCATATTCTTTGATATTTTCACATTCTTACTAAATTAATGCTATAGTATCTCACACACACACACACACACACACAGAGCCACGGACATGTTCATGAACATCAGTTTATTTCCACTGAACTTTTTGTTTTTGGTCAGACTGAATGTGTCCCTGAAGCTTTGACAGAGAGAAAGATTAAAACAGCCATGGAGGGCTGCGTCTGGTGGGCAGTGCATGAGAGCAGCCTGCTGTGTGTGTGTGTGTGTGTGTGTGTGTGTGTGCGCTGAATTGAGCAGCAGTGGAGTAGGAGGACAAATGTGGAATAAAATGCATGTGTGAGCATGTTGATAGCAAATCAAGTCCAGATCTCCAGATTTTAAAGTTCTCAGGCTGTTCAGATCAGATCTGCCAAACAGCGTGATGATCACAGCACAAACACACACACACACACACTCTCACTCTCTCTCTCTCTCTCTCTCTCTCTCTCATCTGTCCTAAGCGTAATTATTAAATTTTGAGTGCACATTTTGCACCTTGTGAATGTCTTCAGAGAACCAACCAGATCTCTAGACTCTGGTTATACATATATGATTCCCACTAGTAATGATCTATGTAGTTTAGTTCATTTAGTTTTATTTATTTCACCCGTTCAGATCCTCCGACCATTCCAATGGGGATAACTCATCTAGGATGTCTAGATGTATGATTACTGTCATCTGACTTCAACCAAATGCACAACTTAATGATTGGATGTCTATAAACCAATCACAGTGTTCCACATCATGTGCAAGTGGTAGTAGAGCGACACCCCCTATTTCAGGAGGAGGAAGCATAAGGCACGTTTTAGTCTATTAATCATATTTGTAAAGTATATCATTTGTATTTAAACTGTTTAAAGTAAATATGAGATGTTTTATAACTTGTCAAAATATCATAAAAACTGAGCTTGTACTCAGGATTTCTTTCAAGAAAATCCGTCCATTGGAATTGTCAGGTGATTTAAATGTCACCAGAAGGGAAATAGAGAAATAAATAGGGAAACACTGTTTGCTTTTATTCTTCTATATTATTACCGTTCAGATTTGATTTTCTCATGATACAATCAGCTCTTAATGCATCCCATTTACTATATATAGTACACAGAATAATCAACTCAGGACTGACCCCTGAGCTGATAATGATTAATTTTTTTTTGTCACTGGCTGATCCCTTGTTTTTTTATCAATAATGGTATTAAAATAATACAAAATATATTTGCAATGTGTTTTTAAAGTATCATTGTTTTTGTTCATATGAGTTAACCATTGATGAAATATAAATAAACTCATGTTTTTGTTGCTCTTAGTACTATTTATTGTGATTTCTACTACTATTGGAATGGACAGAAAAAATAAAGTATTTTAAACAATGTTTCTATTGCTAATGATGTATGATGTGCGTTTAGTGTAGAAATCCACCATTACAATATTTTGGAACATAATTGTGTTATAAATGGACTGGATATTAATGTCATTAATTATGCCTGTGCTTTTCCTGCTATTACACCAAAATGTTTAACAGATTTTTTAAATACAGTATGTTCAAGTATTCTTATACCTGAATGTGCTGTGTTTACGTACACTTCAGACTTCTTGGAGACATGAATCAAACTGGAACCATAGATCAGAATTGAGTCTTCACTTCTGACATAGGATAAAGAAACGTGTCTCGTTTGATGTAACCTCAGAGAAGCAGAAAATCTTTATCATTCCTCGAGAATCTCGCCTCCACTTTCCCTAAAAGCAAGCTAAAGTTGTGGCGGCGCCTGTGTACGTGTGTGTTGTCATGGGAAGCGTTTGTTAGAGAGAATGACGTGTTTCTCCATCAGGGTGTTAAGGCAACAAATTGTTATCACAAAACATTACACATTACCCACTTTTATTCCAGCACCAGGAGCACTGATCACAGTGCCAAATGGGAGTCCTGTGTTGGAGAAAGATGAAAGCCATATACATACACACACACACACACACACACACACACACACACACACACACACACACACACACACACACACACACACACACACACACACACACACACACACTCTTAAACACACAGATCTCCTGTTCAAGTTTGTACAATGGTTGAAATCAAAAGTATGGAGCGCCCCATCTTTCTCACACACACACACACACACACACACACAGACTGCCGTGTGTGTGTGTGTGTGTGAGAGATGATGCTCCGGTCGGTTGGAGGCTATATTCAGGAACTGCAGGCTTCATATACACTAACACACATTTCAGTGAAGACCCAGTTTGACCCCGAGAAGATGCCGTGTAATGGTGTTTTTACATTACGTTGCTATATGTAAAAATGTATTCGGTCTCACGGTGGAAATCCTCCTCGTTTATCGATTTATGACTTCAGCTCAGAAACATTTTTCCTTCCTCTTCCTGCTAGGAGCTGAAATGTAGGTTATCAATATTTCATAGCTCTTCGAAGGCTGGGGATGTCAAACATGACATACTTTTTACTTTCTGGTTAAGCATTAGAAGTGTCTTTGAGTTGAGTTTTTAAAAACATCAAATAATGCATAAATATAAGTTAAAGCTAATTGAAATGACCATAAATACAATAACAAAACAAAAACAGCGTGCTCACCCTCCTTATTCTTTCTGAAAAGATTTTAGCATAAGTATCTAAATAAAATAAAGGCCAGTAATCAGGTTTGCTTTTCTTATGAAAACCAGAACACATCTGGACTGCTGTGGGAGTCCATTTGTGCTTCTTAAGTCTTTTTAATCCAGTTTCATATTGATTTATTCTAACGTAATTGACATTTCTCTGTTTATGCTGCTGAAAAACCTTTCCAGAAATCTCTCGTTTCAGCTCACTGTCATTTGTACACGTTTTCTCATCAGTTTTAAAACACAGAAGTCACAATGTGTTCACACAACCCAATAAATATAACCAAAATATAACATGCAACTTAATAGCACATAAGAGCTGTTAGGTGTCTTTTACACACACTCCCTAACATTAACACAACCTGTAATTGTAGTGAGGACACAGGATGTAATTGTGTGTGTGTGTGTGTGTGTGTGTGTGTGTGTGTGCGTGTGCGTGTGCGTGTGCATGTGCGTGTGCGCGTGTGTGTGTGTTTGGCTGGTGATTTTCAGTTCATTACAGGTTTGAACGTGTATTTTTGTGTGTGTGTTTGTGTATGTTTTTATGTCTGTTTTGGGATTTAAAAGTGTGTGTGTGTGTGTGTGTGTGTGTGCGTGTGTGTGTGTGTGTGTGTGTGTGCGTGTGCATGTGTGTGTGCGTGTGTGTGTGTTTGGCTGGTGATTTTCAGTTCATTACAGGTTTGAACGTGTATTTTTGTGTGTGTGTATGTGTATGTTTTTATGTCTGTTTTTAGGATTTAAAAGTGTGTGTGTGTGTGTGTGTGTGTGTGTGTGCGTGTGTGTGTGTGTGTGTGCGTGTGTACGTGCGTGTGCGTGTGTGTGTGTTTGGCTGGTGATTTTCAGTTCATTACAGGTTTGAACGTGTATTTTTGTGTGTGTGTTTGTGTATGTTTTTATGTCTGTTTTGGGAATTTAAAAGTGTGTGTGTGTGTGTGTCGTGTGTGTGTGTGTGTGTGCGATGTGCATGTGTGTGTGCCTGTGTGTGTTTGGCTGGTGATTTTCAGTTCATTACAGGTTTGAACGGTTATTTTTTGTGTGTGATGTGTATGTTTTTATGTCTGTTTTTAGGATTTAAAAGTGTGTGTGTGTGTGTGTGTGTGTGTGTGTGTGCGTGTGTGTGTGTGTGTGTGTGTGCGTGTGCATGTGTGTGTGCGTGTGTGTGTGTTTGGCTGGTGATTTTCAGTTCATTACAGGTTTGAACGTGTATTTTGTGTGTGTGTATGTGTGTGTTTTTATGTCTGTTTTTAGGATTTAAAAGTGTGTGTGTGTGTGTGTGTGTGTGTGTGTGTGTGTGTGTGTGTGTGTGTGTACATGTATACATAAGTGCCAGAGTCACAGAGTGGGTCGCCTCGCTCATAGTGAGCGTCACCATGGCAACGGCACTAGCATCCCAGTGTGAAGTGGAGGAAGAGCTTGCAGTGCTGAGAGAGAGAGAGAGAGAGAGAGAGAGAGGTTTCACATGAATACCTCATTGGTCTGACTGGTTGATGATGTCATGTATTTAGTTGGTGTTTAAATGTGTCTCCTGATTTACATTTAACCTTTTAATAATGGTTTTTTAAGCATATAGTGTAGTGTTATCTGCATTCAAATGTAATTAGCACAGATACATGATCCATCAGATACATCAGTTAATGATCAAATTAAAACCCAGGAAGAGAAAAGCAGAAAGAGAGAGAGCAAGAGAGAAAGTGGAGGCATTGAGGGAGGGAGGGACGGAGAGAGAGAGAGAGAGGTGTGTCATACTGAGCATGCCCTTTGTGCTAACTTCCTGCTCTCTTCTTCCTGACAGAAAAGACCGTTCAGAGAGACCGGCGTTCAAAAAGAATGAGAGGAAGACGAGTGGAGGCTCTGAATACAGCTGAGGAGAATTAAATCCAAACCGAGGATTTATCACAACATTCAGACTCAACTCTGTCCTGTGGATCTTTTTATTTTTTTCCTTTCTATTTTTAAAGAGTCATTCTTTGGAACGGACATTAATCTTTAAGTTTGACAAAGACTCACAGTAATGTTTCACCTCGACGTCAGCCTGGGAGATAAAAGACTTGCTCATTTATCTTTATCTTCGTAAACCTTTTGACTGCCAAGTTTGAGAGAAACTCTGACAGCCAAAGGGGATTTCTTTTTCACTTTGAACTTGCGCAATCTCTTTCATTTTCTGTAGTTACGTCACAGTTATCTCACTTTTGTCTTTTCCTGATAACGTTTCGTTTCGTATTAAAAGGAAGAGAAGGAGGTGACAGATTTGAGTTTCTCTCGCAGAAGCCCGGATAGCATTTGCATTCCAGTTTGGCTTTCGCAAGGGGACAAATCCTCCCTTGTGTGTGTGTGTGTGTGACTGAGTGTGTTTATTTATTTATTTATTTTTTAGCTGAGTGTCCCTCTGCGATACATTCACGTGTCTCAGGGGACAATAACTGGCCCTGTGTGTGTCTTCTGGAGAAATGGGATCAGAAAAGGACTCCGAGTCGCCTCACTCCTCGGTGAGTGGTGTCCCCAACCCTAAGTGCCGTGCGGCGGGCAAACGCCAGGGCCGCATCTCCTTCCACAGCCTCTTCCACAGCAAACGGGGAGCCAGGGGCCCCAAAGGAGCAGCGGCCCCCCCTTTATCCCACCATCACCAACATCACCACACACAACAACAGCTTCTCTCTTCAGCCTTGAGCCCAGCACCTGCTGCAGCCTCTGCTACGCCCACAACGACCACCACAGACACCACAGACACCACTCCCCTCCAGGACGCTGCCTCCAGCACGCCCTCCAAGCCGCTCTCCTCCAGCCAGGCGTCCCTGGCCGGAGACCCTTCCTCTGGGGAGGCTAACCTCCTGGAGTGCCCTCTGTGCCTGGTGCGCCAGCCCGCCGAACAGCTCCCCGAGCTGCTGGGGTGCAGCCACCGCTCCTGCCTCTGCTGCCTGCGGCAATACCTCCGCATTGAAATCACAGAGAGTCGAGTCCAGCTCAGCTGCCCCGAGTGTGCCGAAAGACTGGTCCCGCGACAGGTGGCGGACATCTTGGATGACGCGGTCCTGCTGGACAAGTATGAGGAGTTCCTGCTGCGGAGGTGCCTCGCATCCGATCCAGACTGCCGATGGTGCCCGGCGCCTGACTGCGGGTAAGACACTGTCCGTGATGTTCTCACTGCTGTCCTCTTCCTACTCTTCGTCTGTCCTCATTTAAGGCTCTTCTTGTTTTCATCATTCTGTTTCTATGAAATTATCAAGTGTATTTAATCGGCTGTCCCTGCAACAAACAGCAGCCAGGCTAAATGTTTATGTCGCTGACTTATTTTTGTTCTGTGTTCAGTGTCGGGCTGCAACTAATATTTTTGTGATGAATTGTTCGGTACTCTTTAAAGTTGTCACAAAATTGTGAAAAAAGGGCCTGTTACAAGACAGCCCAAGTTGACATCTTCGTTTGAGTTATAATCATTTAAAAAAGAAGAAGGGTAAAGCAGAAAATATTTACACTAGAGGATAGATGTTTGAAATGTTACACTTAGACAAATAATAAATTACCTAAATGGTTGATAATTGATTATTCGTCAGTTGACTAATAGAATAATCAACTTATTGTTTCAGCATTAGTTCAGTAGACTGTATAAGTAGGAATGAGGACATTCTGGCCAGTCCTATGTAAAAAAATAAAAAAGACAATTTTAGGGTTGAAGCTGGGGCTAAAATAACCTAAGTTATAGTTGTTGGTAAGAATTTAAGGTGCTGGTCTGGACTCATTTATGCCAGTTTCAGCTTTGTTTGTTTCCATCTTCTTTTTTCTGTAATATTATCAAGTCTTCTGATCAGGGATTAAGCGATTAATTTCTCCAAGTCATGAAAAATAAAAAAATAAAAATGTAATTAAAATGTCACAGGTTTAACATCTGGTTCTGACTGAAGACGTCATCGGCTACTAGCTCACATTAGAGTTTGGTAGCATTGCTAATAAGAGGCCAGTAGCTGTAATATCCTTGTCTCGACTCGTCTATTAAACTTTTTCTCTCCCTCTCTCTTCCTCGCTCTGCCTCGTTTTGTCAGTTTCTGTTATTTCTTCATTCTTTCTGCTGTAATTGCAACAGTATTGCTTCAGACTCCAGATACATGACTCTATTTCTCTGTTTGGGCTAAAGACAACAGAAAAGAAAGAGAAAGATGGGATGGGGAAGTCAAATTTGAAACTGTAACTAGGTGAGAGGACTGATAAGCTCGGGCCTTGTGGTCGGAGGAGAGGAGCGGCAGATGGCTTAGGAGGTAGAGAAGCTCTCGTTAGGTTTATGGAACAAATTGGAGGCGTTTGTTTCATCATAGAAAGCAAGAGTGATTCATTGTGTTTGTGTTTCTGTGTGTGTGTGTGTGTGTGTGTGTGTGTGTGTGTGTGTGTGTGTGTGTGTGTGTGTGTTGTGTGTGTGTTGTGTGTGTGTGTGTGTGGAAAGAAGGAACACAGATATTCAGTGATGTGTTTCTGCTGTGGTTTTGTACAGTAATACTGGAATTGTCACAGGGGAAGGCCAAAGCGTCTGTGTGGTATCTTTGCATAAATCTGTCTATATGTGCCTTTGTGTGTGCATTGTGTTTGTTTCGGTGTTTCCATTACTGAATGTCAAACCCCACATAAAGGCTCAGGATTTTCGTTTACATTTAATGTTTCTTCATTTCTTATAATTGCATACATTCTGGATCATTCAACATGTCTGTAGGCTGCGAAAAAGTTTTCCTGTACCAGAAGAAAGACAACAAGTCCCCATTGGAGCATGAATGTGCTCAGCAAATGTCATGACACCCTTTTAGATTATGAGTTATGTTTCAGGGTTTTCCCTGCCATTAAAAGGCTTAGGTGCAATCACCGAAGCCGTTTCTGGCATAACCTAAGCCCAATGAATTTAACTAAAAGTCTCAGATCTGGTTGTAGTTGGACCCCAGTGGACTTCCTTAGCAAGTTTTGTCTTTAAGCTTTTTGAGTGTAATGTATGTATTACCTGCTCTAGCCTTTTCAACGTTTCAGACACAGATACGGTAGTAATAAGGATTACTACAAAATGATGTGAAATAGCATTTTTTTTTTACTTTAAAGGTCCTATGACATGGTGCTCTTTGGATGCTTTTATATAGACCTTAGTGGTCCCCTAATACTGTATCTGAAGTCTCTTTCCCGAAATTCAGCTTTGGTGCAGAATTACAGCCACTAGAGCCAGTCCTACAATGAGCTTTCCTTAGGATGTACCATTTCTGTGTCTGAAGCTATTGAGGAGGAGAGAGGGGGGGCAAGGTGGAGGGTGGGGGTGTGGCCTTGACCAACTGCCACTTTTCTCGTTTGAAAGCCATGATAGTCTCTCTCTATGCGTTGCCTTGGCCATATTCTCTGGGTAAGGGCAAAGCAGAAAAAGGGGAGGTATGGTTATGACCTCATAACAAGCAGATTCCAAAACGGCTCATCTGAGCTTTCATTTACCTGTCCACCACTGTCGGACCACGGGGGACCATAGACAGGCCGGGGGAACTCATATTAATGTTAAAAAACCTCATAAAGTGAAATTTTCATGCCATGGGACCTTTAAATAAGTCACATTTTTTTTAGGTAGTCTAATTCTTCCACAGACCTAGGGAGAACACTGTCTTTGTTAAAGTGCTCATATTATGCTTTTTTGCTTTTCCCCTTTCCTGTATTGGGTTATATATCGTTTGTGAGCATGTTATAGGTTTACAAAGTGAAAAAGCCCAAAGTCCACCCCAAAGGGACTTATGTCCAACAGAAAACACTGTTCACCAACTGCTCCAAACAGCTCTATTGTAGTCCAGCCTTTACTTCCATGACGAACGTGTGTCACTTTGTAACACACGTTATAATGCTCACCTAGCTGCTAGCCTGACATGACCTCATGCTCTGCAACGGACTAGCTAGCAGTCCTTACTTAGCTACTGCGCATGTGCGACTCCCAACAAAGATGGAACAGAAGTGAGATGTCTCACTCTGTAGCTAAAACAGAGAGCTCAACACACAGGGTGAAAAGAGGAGCTGCAGCAGTGTGCAGTGCAACAAATATATGGTGTTTCCTGAAAATTAAACCATGTAAACCTATTCTGGTACAACCTCTAAATACAATCATGAACCTGAAAATGAGCATAATATGAGCACTTAAAGTTATGTTTAACATGGTTCATCTTCTGGACAGCATTAAAGCGCGACTATAAGACTTTTCAATGAAGAAATAAATGTATTAAGTAAAAACTTGGTTTTGCTGCTACAGCCTTACTTGTAGCATATAGTGGCTAATGTTAGCAAACTTTACTAACTGACATTAATACGTTAATTTACTAAATGTATAACTCTTCTGTACCTGTGGAACTGTTACACATGTCACCTTCAAAGGGTTTTATCAAACGTAAAACAGAAAGTAAACACACTGTAGCTCACCGGCAACAGCAAAAGTTATATAGTCTCACTTTAAATGTTTAGTATTTTGGCTATCTGCTCATTTGATTTTAATATTTCCTATGTAGGATTCAATATTTTGACCTTATGATTACCTGAAAGGAGGAGCCAGGGAGTTACTTAAACATAAGGTTTGTTGTGGTAGTAAGTAAAAAGTATTTTCTTGAGGCCGTTACTATCTGTAATACATTTCATGACAATCTGCAGAACAAACTGTTTTTTTCTCCTGAGGAATATAGCAATTTTCAGTTAAATTAGGTTTAGTCTTTTTACTCTCTCTCTGTATTGAGTCAGTATCAGTAATGAGGCTCTGTTTCTCACACAGGATGCTGTCTCTGTTTCTCAGGTACTTTTTTGTTGGATTTTACAATTTATGACGGGTGTAAAATAAACTCTGAGCCTTCATCTCTGAGACTGAAGTAGAGGGAGACATTCTGAACATACCTCATGGAAAATACATTTAGGGTTGGGTTTATGAAGGTCAGGTAAAGATAAAGATAGATGATGTAAATAGATGCATAATATATATGTATATATTTACCAGGACAATCCTGTCAGCAGTGACTCACCACCTCTTTAAATCAGGCAAGTTGACTCAGTTCAAATTATTATTCACCACAAACAGCTCTGTACACACACACACACACACACACACACACACACACACACCGTGCGTGTGTGTGTGTGTGTGTGTGTGTGTGTCCCTGTTGTGGCCCACTTGTGGAAAAGTTATGTAAATGTGACCTGGTTTTCGTATCTTATCTCTTTGGAAAGTATCCAGTTGACAATGTATATGAGAGTAACTGGTAAGTGAAAAATAAACAAAGAATCAGTTAAGACCCAGCGTCATCGAGACACGTCTCCAAATGAATGCTAATGCTGCTTCGTGTCTGCCGGATTTGTAAATAAGCAACTGTTTGCTAACACATTTGCTTGGTTAGTGCGCAAGGGGCGAGGGGGGGAGGGGACGGGATGAGGAGGAGGAGGGAGGGGCGAGCTAGTCTCGTTTTGTTTGAAAATACTTTGAAAGTCAACAAGAATAACGTCTCCCAACATCGCTTAGAGCACCTTTAACTAAGATACTTCAAATGCTCATTTATTTTTCAGAAATCATGAAACATGTTAAATAATAAAACTTTAAATATTATGACATAGAAACCGCGATATGCACCAGAAAAGCTCATATAATGAATGTAGAATCTTTTTCTGGGTCTAAACAACCAAAACAGTGACACGTTACACAAAACAAACAAATGTGTACAGTCGGCCCTCTGTCTTTTGGTTTTCAGTGTTTCTTCACTGTAAAAAAATAAAATAAAACCCAAAACGTATCCATTTTAGTTCTGGAAAATGTACAACTGGTAAATCTTTAGAGACTCATCTTAGCCATCATAACACCTCCAACCTGCTCGTCTCATCAGCCAATAAGGCCTCGGCCTGTGTGTGAGTGTCAGGCTGGAGTATCCAGTGAGAACAAAGAGTGCCGTCTCCTCTGGCTGTCAGTTGCTATAGCAACTATCGATGCAGCACAGAAGCAGTGTTGCCAGGGGTAACAGGAGTTGGGACTTAATTAAACAGATCAATACACACACTGGACTCGGTGTACATGTGTGCTTGTCGTTGTTTTGTCCGGATTTTGTGCCTTTTGCTGCTGATGGACACATAATGTGTTTTTGGTGTTTCTGTGCGAGTCAGGCTGATGCAAGTTCAGTTCATCCTGGTGTTATATACAGACTGCTGTGTGTGTGTGTGTGTGTGTGTGTGTGTGTGTGTGTGTGTGTGTGTGTGTGTGTGTGTGTGTGTGTGTGTGTGTGTGTGTGTGTGTGTGTGTGTGTGTGTGTGTGTGTGTGTGTTTGTTTTGTAACATTGCATTTACAAGCTCAGCAGGATTCCCAGGTGGCTGTTGGTGGAGCTGAACACTGACAGGACTGTCTGCACATTTCCTCTCAACACGCAGCATGTCAGCACTCATAAAACTCCTCTGCCTGCCTCCTTCCCCCTGAATCTGTCTTGTTGTATTCCACATTTACATCTCTGGTCATGATCTCACGCGCCTCTCTAGCCTCCTTTTTGTTTTATCTATCCAAAATCCACCAGTCGTTAGACAGCTGTGACGCGGGATGCTCTCCCAGGAAAAAGCTGTCGTGGCAAGCTGTGCTTTGTACCGCAACAAGTCCTGAGTTAGCCAGATGAACACATATGCTCTATCCTTCTCTTTTCTCCAGTTGTTCTCTAGCTATGCTAGCGGCACGTAGGCTGTAGGGATCTGTCGGTCTGCCCACAGAGCAAGTCCACATGCTAGAATATCTCAACAACCATTGGATGGGTTAGCATGAAATCTGGTCCAGACATTTATGCTCACCTCAGGATGAATTGTAATATCTTTTGTGCTGCTCCTGCGCTGGTCGTTGCGCCACCACGAAAATAGGGCCCTAAGCTTTGTGTCTAGACAGCTTTTCTCTCTCTTTTTTATTAGATTTTAAGGACATAAAACATACGTATCCTCTGTGACCTCGTGTAAATACGCCATAAGATCTTGCGTAAAGAAACAAGCATTTTGTCTTCTTCAGATCATGTTCTTCAGAGGGAATTTTCTCTGTTGCCATCCAGACGTAGTTATATTTTACCTGCTTTTAAAACTAATTGCCACTCTTACTCTAACTCTTTCATCCCTTCTGCAATTCGACTTTTAAATGGATACCTACTTTCTAGGGTGGAGGCCTATATGTAGGCTTGTGTGCTGTATTTATGTGTGTGTTGTCTGTAGCTGCTCTTAATGAATTGCCCCTTGTGGGATTAATAAAGTTGTTGACTTGAATTGAAGATGAGATAATATTTAGTTTATTGTCCCCAAGAGGAAATGTTGCTCGGGCAGTGGTACACCAAAGACACATTAATAAATGACATACAACAAACAGAATAAATTACACATGCTTTGTGAGATAAAATATATAAATACAAAGGCATTATGAAAATGGAGGAAGGAATTGTAAAAACCATAAACTACTTGCCTAATTACTACATACGTTTTTTTGTAGTGCTATGGGCGTTACACTTACAATAAAAACGTTAAGAAGTCGGACTTTAGCTGACGAAAATAGGGTTTTTCACAGGGAGTTTTAGAAAAGAGAAATGGTTAATGAATTGGCTTTCTCTTTCAGTACTCGTTTCACACTCTGCTGTTCTGTTTCTGTTTAGGCGAGCTTGAACCAGAGCGCTGATGTTCCAGGAAAGAAATGCAAAACTGGCACCTCTGTGTTTTACTTTCCCTTCGTTTTACCAAAGTTCTCTGCAGTTATTTAAGCACTGAGTCAGTTAAGTGACCATTTGATCTTTTGAGGCCCGTTGAAAACACGGTTGGTTTCTTCATTACAGAAGCTACTTTTTGCAGATGTTTTGAGTCGGAAGTGATGTCTAAATCCTAACAGATGCAGGGTAAAGCGTCTCTGCAGGAATTCCAGTTCTCGTCTCATCTTGTCCCGAGAAAGCAAACTCTTGTCTCCTCTGATATCCGTTAATTTATTCCGTCCTGGGGCCTGTCACTGTGTTTGAAGAGCTGGTAATGAACGACATGTTGGGGCATGCTTGTTGGAGGCGTGCCAAAACCATTATAAATTTGTCATGTTTTAACTTCTCCCACGCGCTTCTTCCTTTTTTAATAGTATAAGTATAAACACTTGACTAACGTGCAGAAAACTGGCATTTTCTTTGTTTGTCCGGGTAGAAAAAAGGCAAAACAAAAATTTTACATCCCGGCCTGCTTTTGTTATCACTCCTCCAGCGTGTTTTCTCCCACTCAGCTTGGTGACAATATTTGAAGACTGGCGTGCTTTGTGATTTCTTCAGTGATTGATGGCCTTTTCCTCAGTCTGTCTCCCTCTCTGTAATTGCCTTTTTTAATTTATTGTTATAAAATACCACCCTTTTTGCTGTATTTATCATTTTTGGCTCAGAAGTGTGCTGTCCTAACGTCAGTACGGAAGAGAATATGTATTCTTTAGGACGTTTTCAACCCCACAGAGCAAGATAAATTTGTTTTGGGTCTGTCTGTTTGACGCTTGGCGGGTATTCATAAAAACATTTGGTGGAAAGATTGACCACAGGCTAAGGAACAAGTAGTTTGTTCAGGGGATGTCTTAGCGTTGCAAGATTTGTGAACATTTCTGCTATTTTCTCATGATTCATAGCATTTTCTTAAATAAAAAGAGAATCCATAAATGAGTAATCTGGATTGTCACATTGTATTCTATACTCCATAACAAGGTCCATCGATGCAATTTAGAATTTAACACAAATTACCTGCTAGTTTGACCATTTTAGTGCTAGTTTCTTAACAAAACCTCCGTGTCGGGCAGCTCAAAATAACTCCATCACTGCTGTATTAACTGCTCCTCTCTGTCTCCTTATTCAGGATTGAACCTTGTGAAATCCCTATTGATTGACCTCATCCAATGTCTTTTCCCCTCCTCTCTCAATGTTGTTACTAAGTGATTACTCCATTGATCAAATCTTCTCTCCTCCCAGGCAGCAGAAAGCTTCCAGACTATGTACTGTGCCCATTAGTGGCCATATTGGAGATCTCCATCTCTTAGAAACTGTGGTTTTCTGCATTTCTAAAGTTACATCTCAGATGCGTAATATGTTGCCAAACTTGGTGGCTCGGGTTTGAATATTCCAGTCAGTGTCAGCATCATATGGTTGCAAGAAAACGTTTTTGTGATACTGTGATTACATTATTTAAGATTCGAGGTTACCAGCGTACAAAAAAACCCATAATATATAATATCTTATCGTGTTGTTATGGCTAACATGACAGCAAAAATAAATATCTCAAAAACTATTGGATGGATTGCCATGGAATTTGGTAAATATATCCATGTTTCCCAGAGAATGATTCATACAAACTGTGGGAATCCCCTGACTTTTCTTCTGGCACCACCACAAGGTTAACATTTGTGTTTTTTTAAGTGAAATCTGTCGACAATAGGCTTTTTCACAGCAGACTTGTCATAGTAGGAAAAGCAAATGCTTTACTAATAACACTGACAATGGCTCTGTTCTATTCTAAGTGTCCCAGCGTGAAGAGTGACAGTGAGCCAGCATGAAAGATACTAGGACCTTAAATCACAAAAAGCTAAATGGAAAAGGCCTATTATTTGGTGGATTGATTTGGATTAGCTTCATTCATTTTGGAGTCTCAAGGTCTCCATTCCCTCAAACACCAGCAGTGTCGGGCCGGTTTACAATTAATGGTGCAAATTTGCATGTCAAGGTTGAGCGGATGAATTGGGAATCTACTGACTTTGAATATAGATGCAGGTGTACATACATTCAACAGAAACTGAACACCATGGCCATCCTTTTGGAGTCCTCACCATTGGTCGAATGTCAGCCAGGAATTCACAAACTGTTTTACAGTAGCTCTGGTTTGAGTGAAGAAATATCTGACTGGAATATATTTGGCTTGCTAGACTTTGTTCACTTATAAGTTGATTACTTTGGCTCTTCTTAGTTTTTGTGCTTTGCAGGTAGCGTAGATCCACGTAGAGACAGTTTTAGATGTGGGTGTCTGGCAGATGTTCGGATGTTGATTCCCAGTGGGATCAGCAGTACAACCCTTTCATATTTCACAGTCTTTTGATTCAATGCCAATATCAGAATTGTAGGATTGTCAATTATTGCCTCATAATAATCAACAAATGTAGTCTTTTTTTCTGACTTCATAGTTAGATTTTTTTCAGTTTCCACTTTATTGAACACTCCTCTCTTCGTCTGTTTCTTCCTCTCAGGTTTGCCGTCATCGCCTCGGGCTGTGCCAGCTGTCCAAGGTTGGTGTGTCGCAGAGAGGGATGTGGTGCCGAGTTCTGCTACCACTGCAAACAGGCCTGGCATCCCAACCAGACCTGCGACTCGGCCCGCCAACAGAGGGCTCAATCTCTGCACACCCACAGCAGCCACTCACCCAGCTACACACAGGAGCAGGGACCCGGTGGGTACCTGGAAAAAACACACACACACACACACACACACACACACACACACACACACACACACACACACACACACACACACACACACACACACACACACACCTTTTAGCCTCCCTGGATCAAAAGTAACCCCAGTCAGACACTCACACATTGTGCTTCTGTCTGACAACAGACAGATCAAATCTTCTCCCCCGGCATTTCCGACCTAAAAATATTCTTCGCACCTCTGAGAACTTTCTGCCTCTCTGTCTTTCAGTCTTTATCACACGTCAGTCTGTCAGAGCGCTGACTCAAACTCGTCTCGCGTCTGTTATACCAACTCCCCGGCGTTTACCACCGCAAGCTCAACCGAGCATGAGACACTATTTATATTGCAGTTCCTCCCGACTGCAGAACCCTGCTTCCTGTCATAGAGCATTTAGAAATCTCACCATAACATTTGTGTACTCACACTTAGTTTAGTCATATTTGTAGATGATTTTAGTTCTCTTAGCTAATAAAAATGTATCCACCTCAGCAGTTCAACCACAGAATAACAGAGCCCCCTATTATAATATACTACTTTTCAGTGTGATATTTGTATGCATTTGAGCAATTTTGCCAATGATTAGTTAAAGATATACTTCTGAAACTAAACTCACTTATTACACTTTGATACCTTTGAAACAGAGTTCTTGTTGAGTTTTAGAACATCATCAGTGATTAAGAAGAAATGTTTAATCTCTAGGTCTCTGTAAGTGTATTTTTGTTAATTGACACCATTTTGAGACTATTCTGTATTGTAGATATTCAGGAACATCTTTTAATTTTACATTGACAAACATATTTTTGAAATACTGAGGGGAAAATTTGATGTTAATTAGTGAGCTTTAGAGGTGATGGTAGGTGTTTTTTTGCCCTTTGGAGAGAGCAGGCTAGCTGTTTCCCCCCGTTTCCAGTGTTTATGCTACGCTAAGCTAACTGTCTCCTGGCTGTAGCTTCATATTTACAACATGAACATGAGTCGTATCAATCTTCTCATCTAACTCTCTGCAAGAGAGCAAAACAGCGTTTCCTTAAAATAAAAATCCAAAAAAACAATATTGAGGTTTTCCTTTAATTGACTTGCTGTATTAATGATTAAAAACAGACACCCGTGCTTGTGTGTGCAAACATCCTTACATGTGTGTTTGTGTGTCTTTTTGATTCCATTTTGATTAAAAATCTATTAACTAAATCCCTCCAGCTGTCCTCAGTCAATCTTCTCTCGCTGTCTTCCCTTAATTCACCACTTCCAGTCTGCCTCTCTGTGCCAAGCATTCAGAAGAAGTGACGACAATCTAGAAGACCGAGACTGACTCATAAAAAAAAATCCAGGATGCTCCCTCTCTGTCTGTATGTCTGTCTGCCTGTTAATACCTGCTGATTAGTCAGTGGGATGAAACAGATATGAAGAGACAAAGGGAGAGAGGGAAACAGAGATATGGGAGAGAGAGATAAGAAGAGGAAAGATGAGAGCAGAAGAAAAGGAGGGCAAGAGAGTGTGTCAGCAGAATACAGAGTACACCCACACACCCCCACACACACACACACACACACACACACAGCCAACATTTTAGCCAGATCTGCCAGAGTCTCTCCAAGTTAAAATGCCGTAATGCCCTTTAAAGAGCAGAGAGCGTTCCCAGCATCAAACACACAGTAAATCGACTTTTTCCCCTTTCCTTTAAAATGCATTAGAGGACAAACTGCTGCAATTGTCCGATCCATTACTCTAATGAGGTTTGATTTTGTTGCTGGGGAGGAAAACTAACTAGATGAGCCCGTCGTAGAGTTTTCTTCTTTTTACATTTTAAAATCTGAATCTTATCTTATGTGTTTCACCTATTTTCAGAATTTTTTCACTTTTGATACTTTATGAATACATTTATATTCAGATTAAGTTCAAGTGGTGTAATCATTTTAACCAGATACAAAAATGTGCGTTTCAAGAGTTTAATATTACTTGAGATTATCCGAGGGATTTAAAGATATTTTTGATTTCTTTTTGGAGTCATTGCTGATGTTTTATTATTTCATAGTTCACAGCTGAGTTTCAAAACAACAGTGTTTTGGGAGGACACTTTATGTTGGGTACTTTAATAAAGTCAGGGACTGTCAACATTTTGCGAAACACACTTATTCTCTTTCTTGCTGAGAGTTAGATGAGAAGATCGATACCATCTTCATATCTGTTTGATAAATATGACGGTTATCTTAGTTTAGCATAAAGCATGGATATCTTCAGTGGTAACAAAATCCACTTTCCAGCTCCTCTAAAGCTCACTAATTCACACGTTATATATTTTTTTGTTAGTTTAAGCTCTACATAAACCAAAGTGTAATAACACCAAAACGTCACTTAGCGAAAACTTTCCCCCATTTCCAGTCATTATGCTAAGCTAAGCTAACTGGCTTCTGGTTCCTGCTTTATATTTACCGTACAAACACAAGAGTGGTATCAATCTCCTTATCTAACTCTCAGCGAGAAAAGAAAATAACCACTTTTCCCAATATGTCGAAATGCTCCTACAACAACTTTTTAACAACATTTTAACAAAAAAGGAAACCTCCATCATCCACCCATCAACATTCATAAAACACTTAATGTCTTGATATGAACGATGTTACTAAGTGCTAAACTCCCTTCTGTCCCCAGCTGATGACATCAAGCCCTGCCCTCGCTGTGGTGCCTACATCATCAAGATGAACGACGGCAGCTGCAATCACATGACCTGCGCCGTCTGCGGCTGCGAGTTCTGCTGGCTCTGCATGAAGGAGATCTCCGACCTGCACTACCTCAGGTACTGAAATCTCCCTTTTCACTTCTTATATGAAGAAGATGCTAAACAAATATAAAAGTGAGGCATGTATGGCAATGTGTGTATATGAATTGGAATGTATTTTGCTTTGTTTATTTTGTTTAGTTTCATATCTTCTGCACGTAATATGTGTGTTAATATGTGATATGTATATAACATACAGAAATGAATAATATTACATTTAATAAGTTTGATAAGATTCTGAGGGACCTACCGGAGGAGCAAAATATAAATAAAAAATCATTTAAAAAGGGTAGGTGTAATAAGCAAATACTTCAACCTACACCTCTTCGGTCAGTGTTGATTATAAAGGAGTTAGGATGACACTGTATGAATTAAGGTGACCCTTTTTGTTTTAGTTTTTAACATTTATGTTATGTATGTGATGTTGTGTATCTATGTCAGGGGTGTCAAACTCAGTTTCAGTAAGGGCCACGCTGGGAAATAAGAATCACATCAAGGGCCAGACATGTCGAGTTTATTGACATGCTTTATTTAATCGAAAAAGTCAAATAATTTTGACTGTATTATTGCATGTCTCAGTCTTCTCACTTACAGCTTGGCCCCAAAAAAGTAACTTAGCCTTCAAAGAATAAAGTAACAAAAAATGTTGAAAGAAATGAAAAAAAACGTTGGGGAAAATAAGGACCTAAAGTGTCGACAAAAGTGACAAAAACTTCAGAAAAAGCGACAAAAACTATGTGGGTCAAAATGTATTGTAAACCTAAATTGATTATCGGGACGGATTAAAATCTGCGAGTGGCCGGATTTGGCCCGCGGGCCTTGAGTTTGACACGTGATCTATGTGATTGAAATAAACTACATGATATCAGCTCTATGTTAGACTTTTTAAGACCTTTCAGATGTGTAACTGTAAACTCCTTCATGTTTCCCTCCATCAGTCCATCTGGCTGCACATTCTGGGGGAAGAAGCCTTGGAGCAGGAAGAAGAAGATTTTGTGGCAGCTGGGCACCCTGATCGGAGCTCCAGTCGGCATCACCCTCATCGCAGGCATCGCTGTTCCCGCCATGGTCATCGGCATCCCGGTTTACGTCGGCCGTAAGGTGAGAAACCTGCAGAGAGGAAGACGCTCCAGCTGCTAGAGCAGTATAACAAACCTCAAGTCAAGAGTGCAGTGCTTTGACCCTTTGAATGATCATGGCAAGGTTTAAGAGCAGAAACAGAAGTTGTTTATAACTTCATATAACTTCATAACAAATTATAACATCAGAGAAATACATACTTTTACCAAGATTAAGATCGGCTGCCTTTTTGTTGTTTACAGTCTTCACTTTTCTTATTCTAGTTAGTTTTTGTCAGTTTGAGTGTGTTGACTTTTTTCTTTTTCCTCTGGTTTGTGGCATTTTCTGTCTAATTCAAAGGATTAAAGTACATATTGATCTTGTTTAAAAACACATCTTAAAGCAAAATGGCCTCCAAGACAGTTTTTAAACATAAGCTCTACCGTACATGTAACTCTTCCTGTTTGTTTCTAACTTAATCAAACCTTTAGGTTTTGGCGACTTGATTGTTTTGGATTTTCTGTGTTTTATTCATTGTTATTAATTTCAAAAGTATTGTTTTGTCACAAAATTTAACTTTTCAAGACTCAATTTTAAACTAAATCCAGGATTTGAATTGAAAAAAATGTGAAAAGGAAATAGAAATGAGTGACGTTGAGGGGACTTCCTAAGAAAAAACTCATTATGAAACATTATTTATATTTTTATCTTTATCATGAAATTCTATAAACATGAGCCGTGCACACTGATAATAACATTATAACATAACATTTCATTTCCTGTGTGTGCAGCTTACTAACGTCTCACTGAGCAACGCTGTTTTTAATCTTTACGGTCAGATCACTTAACATTTATATTCAGTTACAGAAACCAGAAGTGGAAAACCTCAGCGTTGTGGCAACACACACAAATAGTTTACAGCTCTGCTGCACTTTCACAATCCTCCTCCGGTGATTATCTGGAATTTACGACATTGCAGAACAAAAACCTTTTCTCTTTAAGTTTCAGTATGCTGCACTCCTTTTTAACACAATGTTAAACTTTCCTACAAAATAACAGAAAGTGCTTTCTGTTCCTTTGAGTAGTACAAAACGGTTTCCATTCGCATCATCAATCACGCTGACCTAAAGACGGACTTCAGCACTTTAAAATTAGAACCCACAGCTGACTGATAGTTCAGAGGAACTTAGGTCAAGTCAGTGTCCTTAAAAAAGTCTCAAACGATCTAAATGTAAGACCTTGACGTTATTAAAGCATCTTAAATGCTTTAATTCATACCTTAAGAAATGTTTACAACTTTTCTTTACACGGAAGTTCCTATGAAATAAGACAGAGATACTGACAGATCTTTTAGATTCAGAGATTTTGTTTTAGGCAAAGCTGGAATTTAAAGCAACTGAAAAAAGTAAATTGTTAAATTGTAAAATACATTAATTATATCAATATGGCAATCCTAAAGGGTCTTTAAAAGTCAAAACATTGGCTTTCTTAAACCTGCAGAAATGCTAAAATTCTTCTTTTGTCTCCATAAATATGATGTTATCCTGGCTTTGTCATGTTTTTACAGTTGGTTATGATGATGCTCTTTCAATTAAAAAGAGGAATGAAATGACAATGGGCATTTGGTTGCACATTAACGTACTTTAGCGCTGTCCTGTGGAGAACAGTGGAACTGCACATTACAATGGAAGCCTTTTAAAGATCTGGCACAGTGCAAAGATTTGGAAGTGGTTAACCAGTTAAATGAACTGGAGCTTCAGGCGCAGCAGCTCACCCACACTCTGTTTGTTAAAACCTGCCCAACTGTTGAGGAGCTTTGGCCGTCTTAGTCAGAGCACTCAGTCTTTTCAGGAAATGTTTATGTGAGAGTGAAGTGAAGCAGAATGGTTTCTCTTTGACAAGTTATGACACATATTTTGTTTTTATTTTAAGGAAAAGCTTTGAAGGATGTTTAAAAAGGAATGGGTCTTTGTGTGGAAAATGTAGATGAAAAGATGATTCATAATGAATCACTGCAGGAAAAGCTTTATAGTATCACACATTTTTACTATGTGAATCGTTGCTATTTAAAAACCTGTGGTTGCTGAATGTTTAAGGGATTATTTGTAGATTGTACTGCTGAGAAACTGTCATCACTAACCAGTATTTCCATAAAGTCTGCGGCCATAGCTGCTATTGAAGACAGAGAGGTTTTTTCCTTTTTTTCTGGGAATTTAGGGGTTGTAACAACCTTGGAGGCAGTCTGCGGGAGGAGTTTACATCGTACAAATACACACAAATTAATTAGTGATGGTGTTTTTAAGGAGGATTCGGATATTTTATACTTAAAATACAGTGGGATTTACAATTTCTCGTAAAGTTACATTCCTGGCAGTGTGAAGAAGCTTTCACACAGCTTCACATGAAAATGTGAAACGATAAAACTAATCAGAAGATTCCACAAACCTTTTGTGGAGGACTCCATACCTTTTCTACAGACTCGCTAGAATGTGAAGCAAATAAAGATGGCGACGCAGGGGACCAAAACATATGTTTTCCTTGCTCATTAAAAAGGATTTTTGGAAGAATACATTTGTATTTGTACTTTCTGGTTATATGACAAAATGGGCATCAAAGCCATCTATTTTTCCTGGTAGTTCACCGTCCAAGCTAAATAAGTAATCTGAAAACGTGTGCATGTAGTTAAGTCTGCCAGTATTTTGTATCAGTTGCATGGTGGATGAATACAGAGGTTGTTCATCAGAAAATAGGTCCAACATAAACCAAATTACATCAGCTACAATGGGTGCTCATTTTTGACATATACTACTGTAACGGGAAATAATTACGGTACTAATCATGTGTTTTATACTGTAATTAATAGGTCAGTTATCATGAGGATAAGTATTTACATTTACTCAGCATGGCTGTATGTTCATTAGGTACCATGGAGTCCTGAAGTGAATCAGCGACACATTTCTGGGCTTAATTTCTCGTCATTTTAAATTAAACAACAGTCCTACCTTACGTTCAGCTTCGCCTCTGACCTCTTTCCCTCTCCTCTGCTGCAGATCCACGCCCACTACGAGCTGAAGAAGGCGTCCCGTCACAGGAGGAACCTGGCCATCACAGGAGGCGTGGCCCTGTCAATCATCACCGCCCCTGTCATCGCAGCCGTCAGTGTCGGTAAGAAAAGACAAGACCGGCCGTCTATTATGCACCGTGAATCTCTCGGGCTGACGGCTAAAACAAACCGAGCGCTGTTTGTTTATCAGTGTCCAGGCACACGAGGAAAGAGCTTTTTTACAAAATGAAAAATACAGCATGTTATTGGGATTTATGCAGCTATATTTTGAACAGCTATATCCACACAAAATATAGTACATTTTAGAGATGCAGACTTGAATTGTCTCATTTCATCAGTGTTTCTGTCTCTGTCCCTTCTCAGGTATCGGTGTGCCCATCATGTTGGCCTACGTGTACGGCGTGGTGCCCATTTCTCTGTGTCGAGGGGGAGGCTGTGGCGTCAGCCGAGGGAAGGGGCGAGGTGTACGCATTGACTTTGACGATGACGATGGTCCAATCACAGGTGAGGACCCCAAACATTTCCTGCACGGCGGAGGAGCAGTAGGATATTATTCACCAGATTTGTTCAATAAAGAATATTTTCGATCTAATTCTGCAGTGGCGGATGCGTGGCGAGCCCTCAAGTCCCCGAGCCTCGGTGAGAGCAGTCTGGACGGGGCGGTCAGCGGTCTGAGCACCACCTCCCCCAGCGAGGGGCTCTCCATGGCCCCTGGGACTCTGGGTGACACACCCCACTTTAACACCCTGGCAGGCGGCGCTCTGGGGACCCGCAGCGGCAAGTACAGCAGGTGAGGGAAAGAGACGAAGTAACTGAGCCAGGCTTCACTCGAGTTTAAGCTCAAGAGGTTCAAGATTTATCTTCTAATAAAGCAGAAAGTTGTTCATCAGAATATTTATTTTGATTTGTTCAACACTAAGATATGTCAAATTACGGGTAATATGGATAACCGAACCATAAGCTAAACATATGCTATATTTTACTCTCCAACATGTTATTTCTCTTAGGTCGTAGGTTGTTGACTTAACAGTTACACCACAATGTCCATTTAGTAGCTGTTGTGGATCTTCCTATCCTATCACACAATCTTCCATCAGATGGAGGTTGCACAGCTGACATGGACTTTGAAGACGTTTACATTTTTTGAGCATTTTAGGGACCTCTGATGGCTCTGATGGCCTAAAAATAAATTGAGATTTAAAGTTAATTATTGAGCTTGAAAACAATAGTTGACAAAATAATGTCACAAGCAACAGAACAGCTATTAAATAGAACTTGTGGTGAGATTGTTTTGTCAACTACAGAGTCCAAATAAAGAATACATTTTCAATGCTCAATTCTAAGTTGATTTCCTGACTCTGCAAACACCTTTAGTGAGGGAATCAAGTCAACTCAACAGAAAAACAATGTTTCTTGGTGCAAATGTTGCTTAATGGTTATCTGATCAAGTATTGCTACAACAGTCATTGATTAATATGTTGTCCTCCAGGCTGGAGGTGCAGGCAGGCGAGCTGGCTAAAGAGTCAGCCCCGAGGGACACAGGCAGCCTGGGAGCCGGCAGCGACTGTGCCAGCACCCGGGGAATGGCCGGATCCATCATCTCGTCCTACACACTACCTGACAGGTGACACTTTTGTCTTTACTTCTGTGTGGTGTCTTTGATCTCTCTCTGCTTCTCTTCTTTTCTTCACACACACTTTATGAGAGTTTTGTTTGTTGTCAGGCTGCAGGTCCGTGCGTCGCTCTGTCAGATTTGATTTGGATGTGATGTGATGGAGATAATTCAAACTAATCTGATGAGTTGGCAGGTTGACGCCTTGTTCTCATGTTGTTTTCTCATTTGTAGTGACACATAAATCTGCATTAATCGCTCTCTAGTGACAGCTTCACTTAACACAGGAAATCGCAACACCACAGCAGAGCTACATGTATGACCATGTGGCTGCCATTTAAGGAAATATTTGTTCCTCTTGTTTGAAATGTTTTAAGCCGTAAGAGCATTTCAACCACGTTAAAATGGTAATATATGGTTGTCAAACCGAAGAAAAGTTATTTTTTGTGAATGATTGTGTATATAATTTGATGTCGATTAATTTTAAAATATGTCCCACAGCTCTTCTGCAGTACACATTGCTTTATTTAAGTGTTTTCGGCTATCTTTGCCTCCATCAGGGTGGTGTCTGAAGTTGTTTCAGTAGTTCCTTATATTACAACCAACTTTTTAAAATATTCCTTCACAAATATAATCTTCCATCTTAACACATCAAGCCTTAAAGTTCCAGTGTGTAACGTTTTTAGTTGTTCATTATCAAAATCTGTGTTGCTCGTTCACAAACTTGTCCTTTTTCATGAATATTTACCTCCACCATCAATTCCAAGTATTCCTTTTGGCTTGAAATTTTACATTTGCATGAACTGGGGTAGACACTCCATATTCATGCGCTATCTTGAAATATGTATGCCGGTAAGGCACATACTGCGTTTTCGCTGTCACATGATAAACTCACAGGTGCTGCTAATGGGTATCGTAGCTTCCCGGCCCCGGTAAGTTTGAAGAAGGAAACATGGAGGACCACACGTATTCAAAATCCAAATTTCAGGAACAGGAGTCTTCCACTTCGCCCAGAAAAAGAAAAAGGATGTTGAAAAGAGCAAGAGACCGGCGTCATCAGAAAAAAAAGTTACTAGTTACTTTAAAAAAAAAATCCCACAAACTGGAACTTTTAAAAGGTTGAATCTAAACTTCATTTTTTCAAAATAAATGTCTTAAAATCAAACTGCCGTTGACTGAATGCATCAAACCTTTAAATACATTTCCAAAAAGTTCCTGTTCCTTGAGAACAAATATAATCCAGTGCATAGTGCTATTCGAATTGCGTCCAGAGATGTAGTTTAGGTTGTGTTTTAGTCACAGGCTAAACCATCACATTTTCAGAAACTAGAAGAATTTAGGTTTCAATTGAAGCATGATGCATGCATTTTGGCATGGCAGTTCTTCTGTTATAAGCTTTTCCATTTAGGTATGGCAAATAGGTGAAAATCAAACACAAAGAGTTGGATATGACCAGGATATGTCTTTGTTCTTCAGTTATTTGAACATTAGAGACTGACTCGTTGTGAATCATGTGTCTCTGCAGGGAGTGCACCAACCTGGAGATCCAGGTGGACATTGAGACCAAACCCAGCCATCTCTGCCTGACCAGCGAAGAGGACCTAACCCCGCCCCCTGGCTCTGCTGCCATGGCGACCGTCACAGGCGTGGAGGAGCCTCAGGACTGCAGCTCCAGAAGAGGCGGGGCTTTGTCTGGCTCGGTGTCGGGACTGTCACCGGGAGTGTCAATCAGAGACGGACTCCGAGACGTCACCCTGGCTCAACCGGAGAGCATCCGCAGCGACCTGGAGATGTCGGACACTCAGTCAGACGACATCGCAGAGCTGACGTCAGACGACTGTGACTCCCCTCACCCGAAAAGCTGTCACCTGGCGGCCGGCCAGCAGCCCCCCTCCTGCCGAGCCCTGAACCCCTCCGAAGGCCTTCACTGTCCCGCAGAGAGCAACATCATCCTCTACGTCTGAGAGAACAGCAGCTCCCAGGATTGCACAGAAAAACTAACCAACCCCCCCCCCAACAGTTAACAGCTGAGCTCTCCTTTACGTCATAGCTTTTTTTCTTTTTCTCTTGTCGTTTCTCGTTTGCTGCTTTTGCGACTCACAGACACCGTCTTAAACACAGACAGGGTTTGTTTCCCTTTGTCTGTCTTATCTATCTACCTGTCAATCTCCTCACTGAGTCAGTTGTCAGGGTTCTACCTCTGAGATTTATAAGATAATGATTTATGTTTACTCCTTGGTGCAAAATGCCATGGCTACTTAAGTTAAAAAAAGAAAAAAAAAGAGGTACAAAATATTATGAAATTGAAGGTGAAATGTCACCGAGCACAGCAGAGGGACTGTTGGGAAATTGTTGGGATGTTTGCTGAGGACGAAGGGGATGTTTCTAACTGTGTGAATGAATGTGGACTTTGTACTCAACTGTTGTGGCTTTCTTTTCTTCTTTTCTTCTATTTATATTCAGATGACTTTAAAATTGTATTATTTGCTGCGCGCATGAGTCTGCATGAGCCATGCCTTGTGTGAAAGGTTTAAAAGGGCAGCGAGTTTGTGTTACACTGATGAAAGTTAAAGTTTACTTTAGAGGATGAAGCTGTACTTGAATCTCACCTTCCCTGCACAAAGGAGGAGGAGGAGGAGGAGGTGGAGGAGGAAGACATGGGGACAAAAAATAAGACTTACAGAAATATGATTGAGTTCTGACAATGACAAGGCGAGGCCAGAAGACACTGCGGTGAAATGCACTGAGAGAAGCCATTGTGTTATATTCTATTCAAGTCTATGACAGTGTAGGACACTCTGGATATTTTGAACAGTTAAGGTCAGCCCAGTATATAGAACAAGTCTGTCCTTCTGTTTTTGCACTGAGATGTACATCCAGCAGACATTATCAATATGAAGTTAATCTCAAAAAGTCCTGCTGGTTTCTATGATTCAAGCTAAATATATAACCAGTCCAATGTTCCCGAAGAAATTAATATTAAAAATGAAATTGTCAGAAAAGATCAAAAAATACCCACAGTAATTTTCCAGATCTACTTTATTCATTTTATAAGTGCTTGATTTCTTTGACCAACAGTCCGCACCCCCAAATATAATCAGTTTGATATTATATATGACAAAGATGCTGGAACCAGATAATGTTTGGAATCTTTTGGCTTAAAAAACAAACAAACAATGACATTATTAATTTATTATCAAAATAGTTTCTGATTACATTTTGGTCGATAGACTAATTATTTCAGTTGTAATTTGTGAAATATTGTGTAAATAATTTCTTCTGGTAGTAATTTATCCACTAACCCAGAGATCTTCAACAGGGGGTCCGGGACCCTTAGGGGGTCCTCAGAGTTACTGCAGGGGGGCCCCAAGCTTTCAAAAGTGATTATGTATGAAAATATACATAAACATGAGCCCAACATATTATGAGGAAAGCTAAATCGGCCTACAGTGTAGTATTTGTGATTTGTTTTACTTATAGGTAAGATAGACATCCACACATACGGTTAAGCTTAAAGATTCACTGTGCTATACGTATGTTTAACTTTAAAATATATGTGTAAATATATAAATTATTATTTTAATAGCTTAGTGTTCCATGCACCATAAAAAGGTATGTATAAAGGCTTTAGGCTGCCCTACACATTATTGTAGGCTCAGTTTTATATGCAACTTAATTTTATACAATATATGTAGTAGGGGGTCCCTGATCCGTCTCTCTTTCAGCTAAGGGGTCCTTAGCCTAAAAAACGTTGAAGACCCCTGCACTAAACGGTGAACACTTGCCTTCCAGCCTGACCTGACACTGCTTACGTCTCGGCCGGTCACTGTCAGAACTCTCTCTCTGTGGTTCTGGTTCTGGTGTGTGTCGTGATTGGTCCAGTATTTGACAGTTGGCTGCCTTAAAGACACTCACTGACCAACACAGCACACAGCAACAGGACTGGTTTTGGTTTAGTGTTAACTGGCTGTCTGACCCACTTGAACACTGTGTGTGTGTGTGTGTGTGTGTGTGTGTGTGTGTGTGTGTGTGTGTGTGTGTGTGTGTGTGTGTGTGTGTGTGTGTGTGTGTGTGTGTGAGTGAACGCCTGATGAATGTATTTGTCCCACTTTGTTTTTTGAATGAGCACTTTTGCACTTTATCTGAATTTATCGTATCTGTCTTCTTCTTTTTTGCTATTCATCTTTTACTATAAGTGAATTCAGCTGCATACAAAAGTCTGTGGTGCAACCAAAATGAATCACCTACCTTCAGGCCTTTTATGTTGGATGTAACTAAAGAAGAGTTTGGCTCCAAAACATCACACAACCACAAAATAAATACTTTGTCAAGTTTAACTTTTAGTATTTTTTAATGGGAAGGGCATCCAAGGTGTTTTTATCAGTGATCCAACGACAGTAGTTATCTTATTTCTTTATATTTTACTTTGATAGCTTTTTTAATTTTTTTAAAGTCAGTTTCACTTTTGGAGCCAAACACTTCAAATATTGATGCCGATAAGCTCTCTAACTAAATCGTATTCACTAGCCTGACTTGTTTCTCAGCTTTGTATCACCTCTGTGCTTCAGTTTAAAAAGGTTTGCTACCAGGTTTTTCCCTTTAATCTTCGGGGAATCCACTTGGGAACATATTTCATCTCAGAGTAGCTTTATGGATTTAGCTGCTTATATAACTTGGCAGTGATTTGTTTGGTCTGCACTTAACAATTGTTTCTGCCTGCCTGCCTGTGAGAAAACACACGAATGTACCACGGACAGAAACCCAAACTTCCTGAAAGAGTCTGAATGAGTGTTAATGGGAGAAAAAAAAATCTATTAAAAACAAGGTGGCCCTGTCCTTATTTGAAAAGGTTTTAGAGTATATAGATAGCAATATTTAAGTGTTATTATATTGTTTGTGTATTTCCTGTCACTGTTAATGGCCTGTCCTGTGTGGGCTTGTACATGCAGGACTGTGAAAGACAACTTGTGGACCTTTGAGGAAAAAATAAATAAACAATCTGATGTTGCACCAAAGCACAGAGTTGTTGTCAATTGTTGTTGTTTAAGAGTAAAAACAAATGAAAGCTGTCAGAGACTATTTTAATAAATGCATGTATTTGTAAAATACTGCAGTCTTTAGGCAACCGAAGAAGTCGTGAGAATATGAAAACGTTCAAAATACATAGAAATAAATAAATAGAAAAACTCAATTTGAGTTGCTTTTGGCCGCTTTCGCATTGTTTATTTAGAAATTTAAACTTGCAGTATGTTGAGGAAGAATATATAGTATGTGTTCAAATTAAACAATACTGTTCCCACATTTGTCCATAAAGACACACCTTTCAAAAAAAATCCATCTCAAGTTTGAAGTTTTGGCAATCCAAACAACACATACAATTAATACAAGGAAATAAGGAGGTGAATATACGCTAGCCAAGTCATTTGTAATGTAATCGACTTACAAGTCCAACAACTAATTATGCAGAGTGGGTGGCTCGAGCAGGATGACAGTGAAATATTTATACATAACAAAAGAGCATGTTTGTACAGGAGGAATGAGCATAGACCGACGGGGGAGAGCATTATTACTGGTTTTAGATATACAGGTTTCACACATTATAAAATATGAAAACACCCAACAGGAGTGTGAGCACCCTGCAACGTGTGAGTTTGGAATGAGGTTTATACTGTATAATGAGGAGCAGAGAATCTTTCCATTTAAAGCTACTTATACTTATACTCCACTTTTTACCCAACTACATTTATTTGATCAATTTAGTTACTAGTTACTTTACAGATTCAGATTACTGTATTAATGTAAAATATTATCAATAAATAAAATATTATATATTATTACAGATTAAGGTACACAGCAGTTTCTATAGTAATTACAATAAATCCCCAACTTCACCATGTGCATTTAAGTGATACTACATTAATCTATCAACAATTATTATAATCAAATATGATAAACTGTATATTCTGAAATGGGCCATTCTGCATGATGAGTAGCCTGCTTTTCCTTTTGGTACTTCAAGTCTATTTTGATGAATGCAGGGCGTTTACTTGTAATTATTAGTAAACTGTGGTATTGCTACTTCTTCCACCAATGTTCAATTGTAGTAGTAGAATATTCACTGAATATTTAACCCAGTAGGTGGCGGTAATGCTCAGACAACACATTCGCGTATCTTCACGACACAGCCTCTCATTTTACGGCCGTGTTTTGGTCAGCCGTAAATCGTAACGCGTGGAGTCGGAGGAAGGTTAAATTAAAACCTACAAAACACGGTAAATACATGTATTTTTTGTTATATGACGCTCCTTCAACAGCGCGTTACTTATATCGACTCAGTGTAGAGTATATTTAGTGTTTTAAAATAGCACCAGTTTGTAAATAGTGTAAAAGGAGAGCGGCCTGTGGTTAGCATGAACAAGCTGTCATTGAAGGAGACTCGGGATCTGACACGTTAGTGTAAATGATAACAAACAACAACTAACAAAGATCTGGTCAGAGGACAGATTTGTAGAAATAGTTTTAGTTAAAGTGTACATATATTGACTCAAATGACAGACATAAAGCTTTCACATTGGGGTGTTTTTACAGAGAAAGCTAGCCAGCTATCTAACTAACTAGCTAGCTACCTCCAGTTAGCTGGCTAATGGTAAGGTTAACTAACGTTAGGCTTTAGTTGAGCAAAAGCTCACTTCAGTTAGTGGTGCAAAACAAAAAAATGAACATAAGGTGCAAAATACAATACACAAACAGGTACAGAACAATATACAAGACACACGCGTAACGTTAGTGCAATACAGGTAACGTTAACGTTAGTGTAAATAAATGTAAACAAATAGAAAGTGGCATTTTTTATTCACTGATGATATTTATGTAATATATCATAATTTACCATAATATACCATGCTATGCTAATATGTTCTGGGTTTTTGCATCATATTCTATATATAATACATCTTTATATTAATAGAGACAAACACTAAGTACCATTACTTCTCACCAGTCTGGTATAGACTTGCTGACTCTGCTCTGACTCTGCTGCTATTAACCACATCACTGTCACTTTACGTTGTAATATATCTCCATATGCTGTATAGTTTTCTATTTTTTTCTATTCTTATTTTAGTTTAGTTTTCTATATAACGCCTAAACTAGTATATCAACTATAACCCAGTTGGGAAAGGCTGCGGCTGCCTGTCCCTGGTTTAAAATCAATCGTTCTGCCTCTCTTCCAAACAAATAGCATTATGTAGTTAGCCATAATGTGCTTTATTTCATGCGAGGATTCAATCAGACCAGTTGTCAAATGGCATCTCTAGTGCCAGTTTCTCTCTATTGTGCCTCCCCCTAATCTGCGTGTCTTCTCCACTACATCCTCCTTCATTAGCAATCATGCCGTTTGTGGACCTTCAGTCACGGCTTGGTATTAACCTGGACAGCTGGCTGCTGCTGCAGAGCGGACACCAGCCCAATAAGAGGGCGGCGCGCTGCCACGCCTTTGAGAAGGAGTGGATTGAATGTGCCCACGACATCGGGCAGACCCGCGCCAAGAAGGAGTGCCAGCTGGAGTTTGAGGACTTCTACGAGTGCATGCACAGGCAGAAGACGGTAAGAGTCTGGGGGATGACTTTTAAAGTATTTTTGAATAGGAGTGTTGACTGCTGGGTCCCAGTTTAAGAAACTGCAGAGCCATGATCATTTTTGCTATGTTAGGTGTTGTGTCCTTTTTGCATATTGGAACTGAGCTCACTCACTATAATGTGCCACTGCAGTGGAAACATGAATCAATATGCCAGC
Source organism: Perca fluviatilis (assembly GCF_010015445.1). NCBI lineage: Eukaryota > Metazoa > Chordata > Actinopteri > Perciformes > Percidae > Perca > Perca fluviatilis. The sequence continues at coordinate 26,599,015 of NC_053124.1, forward strand.
AGGCAGTGAAAGTTAATGCTGTGAACACAACTGGGACAACTATTCTTTGCAGCACTGTTTGATAATGTGACTTTTTGTTTAATGATCCGTCTTTCACTTATTGACCCGCTATGATATAAACATGATGTTAGATCGAAAGGGAAAAAAATGAATATTCACTTTTTCTACATTTGATTGTTTTACAACACCATCACTCAAGAGTTTGTCTGCATCATTTTCTGCAGATAATGTAAGCATGATGCTTACCAAATCTAAGCCTGTTTGCTAAATGTTATTCCTTCAATCTCAAAGATGAATCTTCCAGCACCTAAATTGCCTAGACCTTTCTCATAAACTCTAGAAATTATTAGATAGTAAGTGAACCCTTATATGGCTTTAATATCTACCATTTCTGCAACATTAAACTGTCTGATTCTTGCATAGAGTTTGGCGTGATGGATTGTAGGGAGGAAGGGAAGACAGCATGTATCAAGCAGGAATAAAAAACAGTTAATGAAGGTAAAAATTACTAGAAATTAATAACAGAAGTGTAAATAGCACCCACGTCTTATTCTTTAAATAGTGTCAGAGTTAAACTGAGGTCTTGATGGCTGTGTGTGTCAGCAGAGGAGAGACAGACAGATGCACTGCCCGCTCACTGTGAATGTGCCGCAGCAGCAGGAACTTCCTCGCCTCGATCCAGACGCCTTGATTTGCTCTCTAGCCACGTCTCATTCTTTCAGAACATGATGGAGATGAAGTGCTGATTTAAGAGGAATGTCAGCCAAGACAACTTCAGAGTCTGACATGAATCTCACATCAAGATGTATTAAGCTTGAAATGTTATTTGTTGAACAGCTATATGTAGCTTTTTAACATCAGAGTTGCAGAGAACAAGACCATATCTGATAAGACTGCATCTCTGCTGGATTCTTTCATTTTGAGCAACCGAAAATGATTTGGACAAACATCTGCATGTTAACAGCACAGAACTGAGGTAGGGAGCTGTTCTTCTAGTTCGTCCGTGTCTCTCAACTTCACATGGCGAAAGGAGTAAAAGATGATGTTAAAATCACTGCTATCTTTGGCTTTAATCCTCCTTGGCTTAGGCAAAGGGAAACAAAAAGGTGAAGGGATGCAGAACGTTCAGTTTAATTATTTTAGTATTTTCCTTTTCTCTCACTGGATCTCCATCCTGTTCTTCCTCCACTCTAACCTCTTCTTCTCTTCCTCCCTGCAGCACCAGAGGCTGCAAGCGATCCGTCAGCAGCGTGACAAGATGATGAAGGAGGGCACCTACACGCCGCCACCCTGCCACTCAGGCAAGGCCGACGAGTCCCCATGAGGGAACACGCAACTGTCCGCAGTTCTGTTCTTGTTTATAAATCCGATATCATTATTCCCTGTTCGCCTGTACAAGTTTGCAAATAAATGCTATCATTGAATATCTTCTTGTCTTTTCCTTCCCCGTCTTCTTTTTCTCTCTTTTTACTGTGCACTGAGATGTGTGCAGAAGCCAAGAATGAAAACATTTACTGTCAGAATTTATAGGGTTATAACTGTCGTACATATCTCAGTACTTCCAAATACTTTTCTTAATAAGTAAAAAAAATAAGTTGAGTCATTTGCTGTGACGTGATTCTGTCAGAAGTTCGCTGATTGCCTTGGGAGAAAGATTATAACTATAAAATAAGGTTTACACAAAACTCAAAGTCAAACCAAAAACTGGTGGAAAGTAACTAAGTACATTTACTCAAGTACTGTTCTTACTTGAAATTTGAAGTACTTGTGCTTTACTCAAGTGTTTCCATTGTCTGCTCCTTTATACTGTACTTCTACTCCACTATATTTCAGAGGAAAATATTTTACTTTTTACTCCCCTATATTTATATATGGGAACAATACTTATTAGTTAATTTACAAATGAAGATTTTTTACATTGAATAAAATGTAATGATTAAACTACCAACACTATGTAAAGTACTTACAATTCGCTTCACCTTGGCAGTACCATTAAAACGCTGCTCACACATAACTGCATCAGTAATTATAATCTAATAAAATGTATAGTATAGCCATAGTGTAGCCATTTTTCCACACTGAGTATTTTGCTTTTGATACTTACAGTAAAGTACATTTTGTTAATAATACATACTTTTACATGTGTAAGATTTGATATAGTACTTGTAATGGAGTATTTTTACAGTGCTACTTTTAAGCAAATATCACGTAATCTAAATGCTTCTTCACTACAAAAAACAATATAGAAATACTGTGTATAACTTTTGTATAAAGATTAGCAGACACAACTTAATGGTGTGAAAATCTTTTTGTTGGTACTTTTATTTGAATGATTTTAACATTTTAAAGATGTTGAATCATTCTATGCTGTTTCATGTGTTAGCCTAATGTGGACTGTAGGCTGTTGCTAATTATTGGCCCGATTAGTGAAGCGATAAACTCAAAATGTCCCATTCTTCTTGATTATGAAAAAAGGCCAGCGGATAATGGAAACCAGTCAGCCTGTTTGTGATGACACAAAGCAAATACATTTCGCATCAACTTTTTGCTCAATAACGTCACCACAGCTGGTTAAATGGCCGCTGGTGTAGTGATTTAATGTCCTTCCATCAGCTGTGGTCGTCATATATTGTGTTCAGCTGTGCCTCTGCTGTAAATGGAAGTGTAACTGCAGTCCATTTTCTTAACCTACTGACCTTATTTTAATAAATCATTACATGGATTAAGCGAGTAAACGCTCCTGAGGGACGGCTGGACCACTCCGATGAGAGACTGATATGAGTGGATGCTGTTTGACATCCTCGATTCAATTCCCAGCGTTTAATTCTGACTGATGGGATTAGGAGGCTCTGTGAAGCGCCACAAGATGGAGCCAAGAGCCCAGATAATACAGAAAGGGGAAACCTATCAAGTCTCTTTGTAGAACTGGCAAAGTTTCTTCATTTTCTGGTTTTACAAGCAAACATTTCTGCTCTTTTTTTAGGTGGATATTTAAGCTTAAAGCACTGAACCATTTCATGGCTGCATTTAAGTTTGTTAAAAGTTCCCAGGTTCATTTGTATGTGCAGAGTTCAGCCTGAGAATAAAAGGCAGGCCCATAGCAACTACAGAGGGTAATGTCCTCTGTAGATTTATGGACATTTGGGGGGGGGTTTAATGACATGAAGGGGAGCTTACATTCTACAATGTAACACCACACGTCTACACTACATGTCTACACGTTTACTGAATGACACACTTAAGGCTGGTTCTCTTCTTTTTTTTTTTTAGACTAAAAGCTAAATAATTTTACATGAAATGAGTATTGTCCACCAGCAAAAAAGTGGACTACAAAATATGTTCTATTCTATTATTAAATGGATGAATTGATCTGAGAAGTTAATAGAATTTGGTTGGTGGTTAGTACTAAATTATCTTAAAAGAAGTTTGGGGTTTTTTCAAACTACGTAAGTATACTCAGTTTAATGTCACATCTTAAAATCTGATTAAACTCAATTGAGGGTTTTGGACTTTATGCCTGTGTGTGAATGTGAAGTTTTCCCACGAAGAATGACTCACACAGTGAAGCTTTGTCTGAAGGCAGTCTGCCTCATTGTCCTCTTGAAATTCAAATTGCCATTATTAATGTGAAAAGTACAGATGATCCATGACTCACATTATTAATTAAAGGTCCCATGGCATGAAAATTTCACTTTATGAGGTTTTTTAACATTAACATGCGTCCCCCAGCCTGCCTATGGTCCCCCAGTGGCTAGAAATGGCGATAGGTGTAAACCGAGCCCTGGGTATCCTGCTCTGCCTTTGAGAAAATGAAAGCTCAGATGGGCCGATCTGGAATCTTCTCCTTATGAGGTCATAAGGAGCAAGGTTACCTCCTCTTTCTCTGCTTTGCCCACCCAGAGAATTTGGCCCGCCCATGAGAGAGAGACATCATGGCTTTCAAATGAGCAAAGTGGAAGTTGGTCAAGGCCACACCCCCACCCTCCACCTTGCCCCCCCTCCTCCCTCTCTCCTCCTCAATAGCTACAGGCAAAGAAATGGCACATACTAAGGAAAGCTCATTGTGGGACTGGCTCTGGTGGCTGTAATTCTGCACCAAGGCTGAATTTCGGGAAAGAGACTTCAGATACAGTATTAGGGGACCACTAAGGTCTATATAAAAGAGACTTCAGATACAGTATTAGGGGACCACTAAGGTCTATATAAAATCATCCAAAGAGCACCATGTCATGGGACCTTTTTTTTTCAATTGTGTAAACTGAATTTTTGTCCGAGTTCACAGCCAAAGGCACCATCACTGACGAGTATGTCAGGAGCTTCAGTTGTATATGTCCTAGTACAGTCCTGTTTCTATACTGAGGGATTATCAGTCCAGCATTGTTCAATAATTAACTGAAAATGAAAGACTGAGATAGTGAACTTTACCCTCTGTCGTCACAGTGCATGTGGCCGGTCAGTACATTAGCCGCTGTTTGATTTAAGGGGCAGGAGCACAGATAATCCAGCAGTATACTTCATTTTCTCTGAGCGTCTGTGATGGAGAGAGGAAGAGAGCGTCTGGATTATTCTGCACCACCAACAAACACACAGCAATCCCAGTGATACCCAGTTGACCCAGTGTCTTATCAATCTGAGTGCCAGACAGTCACGCAAAAGACAGACAAGTCAACTAATACAAGACCACTTTTCATTAACCGCTCTCTCGTGTGTGATAACTAAAACAGAGCAGCATTTAGTTGGAGTCATGTTGCTACTTGATTAATCTAAGTCCAGTATTCACTCTCTTTTAGCTCTGTGTTTGGTCTCCACCAACTCCTGAGGGAAATAGTCTTTTTTTATCTGCTAAATGCTCCACAGCCAGTCTCTAAATGTGAATGTGTCAGTCTGCTGTTTGGTGCTGAGCAAGTTGTGGGTTTTTGGATGCTAAGCGGTAAGACCGAACTAAAACAGTAACGCTATGGGCCATAAAACCAAAACAATGAACTGAAACACGCTTTAAACGTTCTGTACAGCTGAAGGTAACTGCAGAGTAGGGTGATCATTTTCTATTTAATCACTGAGAGTAACCTCTTTCGTATGGCACATAGTCATTTTCACCCATTGTCGATATAATGATTATTGCAGCTTTGAAGAGAGGATAGGTGGGGGTTGAGATGCAGGGGTCCCCTGTCTTGCCTTTGCGTAGGGCCCCAGTTTAATCAAAGTGCAGCATATCAACAATGTTTTGGTGTGTAATTGTTAAAGATTGAAAAAAGATATTTTGCATGTTACACTTAAATTACAAACATATGAATATGTAAACACTGAAGTCTGGGGACCCTTCATGGTCTGGTACTATGACCCTGCATGCCAAAGGCCAGCCCAAACTGTGAAGACCTGTTTGGGAGTTGCAGCCCAAATACAACTCTCCCACTCCTCTCCATCTCTCCAGCTGTAATCAATTTGCTTTTTGGAGCTATACTCTCTTTCTTCCTCCAGCTGTTTGGAGAGGGAAGAGGGTCTGTGTGTGTGGAGGGATTATGTGTTTAACCAGATTAATAGCCTCCTATTTTATGTGATGTAAAAGCGCAGATCAGATCCAGCGCTACTTCTCATGTGTAATCCTGAAATATATGTGAATGAGAATAGCTGCTGCAAATATGCCAATGTGAACGCCCTTTTCTCCCCCCTTTCCTCCCTAAATTGAGAGAAAAGTGTGTGTGACTGTGTGCGTGTGTGTCGGCTTTGGTTTGGCGGTGCTGCTGACTCTGAGCCACGGATGACGCAGGAGTAGCCTAACGTTACAACCGAAATTTCAATTTCCGCGACACTTAACACACTCAATAGACATGGGTTAGCTCAGTGTCGGAGCCGTGAAAACAGCCTATTGAAAAGAGAGAGAGGGAGAGAGAGGAGAGAGAGAGAGAGAGAGGGAGAGAGGAGGGCTGGTTGGGGGTTGTTGAGAAGAGAAGCTAGAGAGAGAGTCAGAGGGAGAAAGGAGGAGGAATCGGACAGCCATTACCATTAAGGATTAGGCTACGTTTTCTCGCTTATATTCTCCCCAGCGCGTCACCCCTTCCCGGCTGTGTGTCGATTCGGTTTTTGGGGAAAAAGCGTGGTAACAGAAACCCGATCGGAGGAGCTGAAAAAAACGTCCAACCTTTCATCCATCCCTCCATCCATCCATCCATACATCCCTCCTTCCATCCAGGAGGAGAGGGAGCAGCGGCGGCAGCATCCCCGGCCTCCCTCGCTCTGTGCTCGGATTCCAGGACCGCTGCTGCCCCGGTGAAGGTAAGCGGCTCCGGAGCTCCACGCAGCCTGCTGCTGTAGCCACCCGTGCTTGTTCAAATCTTCATCCAGGCTAATCAGGTATTTTCAAGAGCTGCCGAGTCAATGATAGGAAAATAAATTCTTAGAAATCAAAACTATCTACTCGAGGCGGAACAGTATGGTCACGAGCCTATAAACTCACAAGACACACAGTTGAGGGATATATTTAGTTAGGGTTGTTTGTAACCTAATCCTAAACCGTGCATTGGAAAATGAATATTTTGATGAATTGGGCTTTGATAAGGTTGTCTTGATGCTCTCCTCGCAGACACCATTATCAATAACGTGTTGATCGCAGGCTCCACGTTGATTGGCATTCATTGCACGAGATGTAGCGTAGCCTACGTGGTTTCACTATAATAATCTCACATATAGTTGTTGCCAGAAACCGTGTCAATTTCGAAGCACACTTCTCGTGATCCGTGTGCCCGAAGGGCTGGGCTGGAAATAACAGACAGTTAGAGAGGGTTTCTGGGTCGTGAGAAGGCTGCCGAGGTTGCTCTCATTATAATGAGACACTTTAGCAGCACTATGGAGACAGCATTTCGGCAACAGCGCCAGCCACAAATGGATAAATGTAATTAGTTGGTGTGATCCATCCGAGGCTCAGGGGCGGTTTGTGTTGGACAAAGAGCCCCGTGCTTTCAGTCTGCTCCTCCTGCATGCAGCTCTGCGTGCACAACGCGTTTGGTCTCCATGTCTGATGTCCACTCATGCAAACACATTCCCCATTCACATTCAAAGGGAAAGACACACAGAGAAAGATGGAAATGCATGCATGCAAAATGATGACATGAAACACCAGCTGCAGCTCTATTATGCACACACTTTATTGATCTGTGCAATCCCCGTAGACCCTCCCATCATCACACCTCTTCCTCCACCTGCTGTAGGTCATGGATCCCAAATGGACTCTAGCACTGCAGGCTGTCTGTCTGTCTGGAAAACCTCTGTGATATTATGCAAGGTGCAGTCAGAGACAGAGAGAGAAAGATTCAGGGCTCCCCTCCTGCCGCTTTGTAGCAGATGGTCGAATGTGCATCTCCCTCCAGCCGTATGTTGGACCTTCAACGTGCAGGCTACTATTCTCCTCAGTCAGATCTGTAAAACACAAATCAACCTATTCATAATTCATTTCCATTTTATTCAGGCGAAAAGATGGAATTAAGTTGGTCTCTTCCGCCCATTTCTTCCTCTGCATTGGCCGTGGACACTCCCCCCTTACTACTGCACTGTTATAGTGGAGGAAAGCACCAGTATGTCTCTGATGCAGGGGATGAATGAGGGCACTATTTCTGTGTGACATGGTTGTATATTGATTTGATCTGAAGTCTCAGGATTTCTGTTTTATTAATCAAATCCGTTTTGCTCACAAGACTTATCAGAGACAGACATAACTACAGTGGATCTGTCCACTTTATTCTCACGTATGACTGCAAGTAGAGACTATGTTGATTATTGATATTCTCCAATTCATCTATTTTTTCTTTAGTCTCTAAAATGCTCAATTTGATTTCTTCAACTTGTTTGTTTTGTCTGATTAACAGTCTGAGACCAAATAATATTAAATTAAACTTTAGA